>NW_027507790.1:141865837-141867188 GCF_037356315.1 Lithobates pipiens
ATCACATTTGATCTATTCTCTTGCCAACTGTGATCAATAGCTTTAAAGATGTATTGATTTTGGGCTCGGTTGTAGGAAGATTGCCAAACATCTGTATGCCACATAAATCAAACATTTCTCTAAGTTTGGCATAGCTTCCTCCACTTACACATAAGGCCCCAGCAAGCAGGATGTTACCCACTGCATATTGTTTGCTTTTCGGTTGGCTCTCCCACAACTTCAATCTGTGTGAATTGCCACATGTTGAATATGCTGTCACCATCGTACCTACAATTTGTTTTACAATTTTATTTATACGTGAATGACAAATCAGTGTCAGGGCAACGCATATTGTAGAGGAGTTTGTCCCAGGCAACTCTCGAAAACTATGTATTTTTTTTCTTTTACCCAATCTAGTGGGTGAGGAATGAGTTCTTCTGGTTCTGTTTCGTCTACACTTTCACAAATACTCAGATCACCTTTTTTGTGGCGTTTCACATTGTGATACATGAAAACTTGGGTCTTCTGCATACGCCAATTTTCTCCTTTTTGGAGCAACCTCAGGAGTTTCTATATAACGAATTAGTGATGTCTTTGTTTGCTGAGGTATTTGTGAAGGTGTGGACGAGACAGATGAGGGAGATAAAGGGGTCACTGCTATTATTTCCGATGTTGGAGGTTGACGTTCGGGTGTTGACCTGAACAGCGGTGTCATTGAACACATTGAATATGCATGATCCAATGACAGCGCTCGTGGACTTGCTACCTTAGAATAAATGCCTTCGGATTCATTTATGGTTACTTCTAATGGTTCTGTCTGGGTTTCAGCATCCTGTGTAGTGACAATCGAACAGTGAGAGCATTTACTCATGACATGGGTAATAGCTGAACTTCCTTCTACTAATAAACCTTTTTTTCTCAAATTGTCTAATCGGTTTTGCCATTTATTACCACGATGTGTTTGGCCAGGCAATTCACTGAAAATAGTTGGTACCGATTCTGGTATCAGTTTTCTGACACTTCCCTCCACATGGAAACAGTGACTTTCGAAGTGCACTGAACACAGTCGATAAACATTTTTGTGCAAATCTGCTTTTATAAGAGCGATATATTGATGGATCATTCTCGGCTCCATGCCAGCATTTTCAAGCCAAACTTGAATTTGCTGCTCCTCTGCCGGAAATGAATGGTAGCTGATGTTCTCAATTTTTGGTTTTGCAGTGCTGTAGTTTTTGCAATTTTTGGCGAAGCAGGCCGGCATTTCTAATGAATACATAAGATGATTCGGTTAGTGAAAACATAATATTTCATACATGTTGAATATTGTGAAAAAAAGAAAAAAAATTAATAATTGGTATGAAAAAAATCCCAA
>NW_027507790.1:141867388-141992388 GCF_037356315.1 Lithobates pipiens
AAATACACAGTCTTCGGTCACTGTAAAAGATAATTAAAAATTGAGGTTAAACATATGAAATCAGAAAATGAGAGATATGTGTATATATATATACATACACAATATATATATATATATATATATATATATATATATATATATATATATATATATATACACATACATACATACATACATACATACATACACACACACACACCACACACACCACATTTCAAAATATTCAAAGAATAATGAACAGATAAAGAATTACATAGAAATATATATTTTGGATAAAAATACCTGTAAATATATAGCTGGATATCTATATATATATATATCAATTTGTAAATTGTCCGTCCGGTAGCAGAGTACAAGCCGATCTAAATTTAATAAAATATAAAAAAAAAAAAAAAAATAAAGTTTTTTATTTTGCTAATACATTTAAAATTTAAAATACATTTAAATTCAGTACAACATTTTTTAAAAAAGGTACCGTAGAAAAATAAAAATTTACATTGGAAAATAAATTAAAAAATAAAAAAGAAAAAGGAAAAGAGGAAAATAAAAAAATGAAAATAGTAAAAAAAAAAAAAAAAAGTAAATTACAAAGTTTTTTCAAACTATTTGATCGGTCTAAAGATTGTAACAAAAAAAAAAAAATTAATACAAAAACCATTCAATTTACAGACAAAAACAATTTGGTATATTACAACAGGATTGCTAACAGTAGAAATACAGCAACTAAATCCACAATACAATATAGGTATAATTAGCAACAGAATGAGGCTAATGAGGCTAATTATACCATGGAATAAACATGACTTACCTTTTGTGAGAAGCTGGCTGAAGAAAAAATGCGCTGGTGCTGTTTGCTTTGTTGTTTATTTGCTTCCTCGTGTGTAATGGCAGATACAGCTGTCTGCCCACTTTAAAAATGGGAAATTCGTACACGCCCTCGTCACGTGACCGGCGTGCTAACGAAATCTCGCGAGATTTCGGAATTTCATTGTCCCCTATGGATTCTTGGGTAATTTCCCAGGGACCATTGCGAGGACGATAGCCACGCCTACTCCCACGGGAGGAGAACCAGGAAGTCAGCTGAAGTCATCAGAAATAAAAGGTAAGTAAATAATATTTTTTTTTTCAGGGTTCGTTTAGGTAAGTATGCTGTCTGTTGATTTTAATAACATGAACTTTCTTTTTAGGTACCAAACCACTTTAAAGTGATAGCCAACACACACTGTTTAATTTACATTGTTTCTTCTATTTCTGTATGTGGATAATGGCGCTGTAATTATTTTAATTAAAAACAACATCTAAGTACCCTTTTCCTAATTGATATACATCTGTCACATGACCCAAAATTAGAAACTCACTGAAAACTGAGCATGCACAGAGTTGCCACCACAGCTGCACAATCCCTAGCTGCATTGGGGACATGAACAGAAGGTTGAGATAGAGAGCAGCAGGATCAACCAGGTTTTTTTTGCAGAATACAGAAAAACAAATCTAATGCCATGTACACACGAGCGGAATTCCCGACAGAAAAAATCTGATGGGGGCTTTTCATCGTATATTCCGATCGTGTGTATAACCCATCAGACTTTTTACATCGAAAATTCTGATGGATCTAGAAATGGAACATGTAAATATTTCCGATGGAATCAATTCCTATCTGGAAAACCGCTCGTCTGTATGCAGTTCCGACAGACCAAAAATGTCACATGCTCTGAAGCAAGCGCTCGGTGTGGTAAAACTAGCGTTCCTGCCTGCCACTGGGCACGGCCTTCTCCTAGCTGCCACTGGGCACGGCCTCCTCCTGGTTGGCGCTTTCCAAACCCTCCTCCTGGCTAAACTCATCCTGTGTATAAAATCATCAATCATACACAATTTTCAGCTCATGACTTGCAAATTGAATGTTAATAAATAGAAAAGATTATCATTCTGACCCCAGCATTTTTCATTTTTGTCCCAAACATTTTTGGCCACTACTGTCTATTGATATGTATACATAACTTTTTTTTTTTATCATTAATTTGTTAGCAATTATAACATCTAGTTAACATCATTAATATTAGGAAAATAAATATGTAGCACTAACGCCCGAACGAGCTGCTGGTTTTGATTGGGCCTGCACTCTACCTAGAAACCCCACTGACTTGACTCAATCCCCTTTGCACAGCTGTGGTGCAATGTAATACAGTACAATATACAACAATGCAAAGTACCTGTACTGTACCCTCAGGATCCGCGGGCTCCACCTGGTGGGGAAAACAGTACGCCACACAACTGGATACTTAACCAAAAATATTGTTTACTATAAAATATTTCAATAGGTGGTTACAGTAATTGTGCTGTCTTCCCAACATAGGACAACAGCACAATATATTTCAATATAACAGAATATAACAGATTATAACAGATTTATATAAATGTATTTTTATGAATCTGGGAGCTCCCCTTTGTTTTAAAGGCTATACGTGAGGCCTCACTAAAGTACTTTAATCCGGGGTCTTCTCTTCTTCGCTAGCTCAAGTCATGCCTTTGTATTTGTAATCCAAAGTAAGGTGGAAGATTAATCTGAAATGCTTCTGGTATAATTTCAGTAACTTATTTACATGCACTGAGGCACCAAAGTAAATAGGCCTCAATTCTGTTCAGTGTCAGTGGCTCTGCTACGCCTCCGTGGAAATGCATATTCCAGTGAGTCTAACTGTATGCAAAAGTTAACAAATGGTGGGCCGTAGCCCGCTCACCAACTGGATCAGAGTTCCGTGTGATCACTTTGGTCCGGTGACAGTAGCTTGTCCTTCCATCAGCTAGACCAGAAGCTATGTATCGCTCCGCTGAATCGATCCGGTTCTCCGATTCTCCGCCGAGTGCCTTTGGACCTTCTCAATCTGGCTACCGTCTTTCTGTCTCCATCAGGTCACCTTACAAACGCAAGCAGTCTGGCGCTCCGCAATAGCTGTTAGCCGCTTCCTCTCGGGACAGCCCTCCACAGAACAGGCAGGTAACATGGTCCCAAGAGACCTAAAATGGCCACTGCTGTCCCTTATATCCCCTACCCAGCATGCACTGCGTAAGAGAGTGTTCATGGGTAGGTCACACACGGACTGCTGGGTAGCGAGGTCAACCTTCAGAATCCAAACAAAACAGTCACTTCCTGTACAAGTCTTTAGGTTGTTCTGAGGTAAATGATAAACAGGTGCGTTACCCATATTTGGCCACTAGATGGCTCTAGTGCGAAACCACAGTAATGTCCATATACCTCACATTAAGGCATATATAAACACATCAATAAACCATGATGTCAGCACTACAAATATGTATAAAAATAATATACCTAGCTCCAGCTGGGCACATCCACTTCTTCCAGGATGAAAGGCCCAGGTTGTTCCTCGTCAGTTGTGGAGAGAAGGCTGCAAGGAAGGTTAGCAAGAGATTCCCTGCCTTCAGTCTGGTTATCGAGAAACCGCATTTTGTTGAAGTACCACAGCCTGGGGACATACACTTTTGCTGATGATGCTCCTGATCGGAGTGATTTCTGGATCTTATTATGCTCCTTCTTATACATGTTCCTCAAGATCCCAATCTTCTTTTCCAAGAACAAGATGGTTGCATCAGGGACCTGGGTCTTCACAAATTCCAGAAGTTTCTCTAGCGTTGACCTCCTAGCTTGTTTATTATAATATAAGCTGTGTTTCACCTCCCACAAATTCCTCATCTCCCTGTACTTGTCAATTAAACTGGCCATAAATTCAGGGTCCTTAAAGTGATTCATATTTTCTGCAAGACAATACACAAGACAAAAACATTAATGTCAGCCTAAACTCTCATAATCTTATCCCAATATAGGCCTCAATCTTGAAGCAGTATAGGCCACTGATATACCAAAGTTAAGATTTTACCTTCATTAGAATGTTCATCCTCCTTCCTCAGCACAACGATCGTACGTACGACACATGTGTGTTACATTATATACACTGCATATGCGTCGCCCGCCCCTGACGTTCTTTCTAGTGTATTCCCCACCCCTTCTCTTTGGCACGCCTTAGGAGCAACATGACAGAGACACAGCAGGTGTCTGTTATTGATTGGAGTAACCAGGAGGAGGTAAGTCGGAGGCCGAAACGTCCTGATCCCGGAGGCGACGATTTAAGGCTATAAATATGTCCTTTCTTGAGATGATTGAGATGGTGGACATCTTGAGGAAGAATGACTATGATGGCAAGAATGGACCGTACACCAACCCAAATGTGAGAAAGGCCAAAATTATGACAAAAGTTGTGCAGAGTCTGCGCATACATATTGGGGAATGACGTGCAAAGGAGCAAATAAAGAAACGCTGGCCAGACCTGAAACTGAGGGAGCTGGATCAGTATAAGACGATCAAGAGAGTGCTTAGAAAAAGTAAGTAGTTTGTGTGTTCCGATTCTTATTATTACTTGCATGCTGTGCCATGTGATTTTCTTTACTGTAAGACATTTTAAAATGGCAAGTTTCAGGTTAGTGGGCACAGTAATCGGTCATAAGAAACGTCGTTCTCTCATTTAATACAATGTTTTGGGCAGATACAAGTTAAATGCATTTGGTCATGCCTAAATATCTGTGTGCTAAAGTATACCTTTTATTTCATTCTCATAGGGGACCAAAGACTTGGAGGACACTTCTCAACAGAGGACACCAGAAACCACCCCAACTGACAAAGAAGGGGAACACCCCCAAAAAAAAAAAAAAAAAAACCCTGAGGATCTGTAGGAAGGAGAGGTGGAGGAAGTGGGCAAACTTGTTACCACAACAGGTGAGTGTCTGACACCCAAGCTTCAGGTAATATATGTATGCCTGCATATTTATAATACATGTTTTCCCCAACATTTTTAGATGATTTGCTGGTTGTGGAAGAGCAAGCTCCAAAATTCACAAGTGCACAAATCCTAATCCAGGACATCATGACATGGAATTGTGAATCGACATCATAAGAAACAAACTAAATTTTCTTGAACAACAAATGAAGAACATGATTGATGTGTTGGGAAAACAAAATTCTTGAAAATGCAAACATTTTCATTATTGTTCTAAACCAACTTTTTTTTGTAATTAGTAAAAGCCAAATTTTGAAGATGCACACAGTGTGTCAACATGTGCTATTTGCCATTAGGGGATTTCAATGTACGTGTTTTGTGGGGCAACCCCTTCTTCCCAGATGAAGTAGGTGAGAGAAAGGGGTTGCACCACCAAAACACGTCCATTGATCCCCCATGATGGCAGATAGCACATGTTGACATTAGGCATGGGATCAGGAGGGAATATACCCATTTTGACTCCCAAATTGTGTGCATCTTCAAAATGTGGCTTTTACAGGGGTGACATCAGCCCATCTGATGAACGCAATATCCAGACATTTAGGACATACTATAATGTCTGATATTGCCTTTTGGTTTTCTGCGTCAGTTCCAGACTTTTGTATGTTATATGTTATTAAATGCCTATTTTGAGCAAAAAACTAAAAAAATGAAAACAAAATAGAAAAATACAAAAACAAATTTTTATACCCAATATTTTGAAAACGCACATGTGTGAATGTGCACAGAGTAAAAACTTTGCTCATCAACAATGTGTGGCTTCTTATTTCAATGGTCAATACCAGTCTTTTAAGTAATTTTGTGTTTACAGTGACAATAGGGCCTATTTACTAAAGGAAAATCCCCTTGGCACTGCAAGTGTACTAAAAGAATCTAGGAGACAGCCAAAAACAAACACAAGCAATAAAGAAAAATCAAGATTATATCAGATTTTTTTTTTTTTATTAAAAACATTTTTAGTCTGGCATAGCAATGGCCCCCCTACCCATAAAATAATTGACATATTTCTGTCGAACTTCACGGGCGCTTTGGGCGGCCAAGTCATAATGGCCAGTATCCAGGCCCATCAGGGGGTTAATAGAAAGTCAGGCCTCAGGCCCAACTGAGGCAATATAATTTTGGGCATTTTTCCTTAAAAAATTGTGCAATATGCAGCAGGATAGGATGATATGGTTTATTTTGTAGTCCGCAATATGGATTGCAGTCAGAAACAGACGGAACCAACTGGCCATTATCCCAAAGGTATTCTCAACACTCTCCGGGGTGAGGGTCCTTTGGGGGAATGCCCTCATCAGGTGCTCGCCCAGACCAAATGCTTCACGTACCCGCAACATGGTTTCAAAATGGTCGGCTGGTCAGAATAAACTTAACAGAACGCACTGAAGAACAGTAAGGCCTGTGAAGAGCGAGCTGAAAATCAGCAATGAGCAGACAAGAACGCACTGAAAAACAGATACGAACTGACTGCATGCACTGAAAACCAGATACAAACCCACAAGCACAAATTGAACAGCAGTAAAATGATCTGTAAAAGCAGGAGTCTGAAAAGCGCAAATTGTCTCTAACCAAACTTCTACTAACACGAGATTAGCAGAAGGAGCCCAAAGGGTGGTGCAGTGGCTATTGAACTTTCCTTTTCTAGTCCCATCGTGCGTGCTGTACGTCACTGCATTCTTAGCGATCGGACTTTGGTCTGATCGTGTGTACGCAAGACAGTTTCAGCAGAATTCCGTTGGAATTCCAACGGGTAAACCGGTTGTGTGTACAGGGCATAACAGTGAGTATGAGTAATACAGCATTAATTGATAGTTTTTTTTTTATGATGTGGGTTTAGTAACACTTCAAAAGCCAATTGCTGGCAGCTGCAGCCATGAGCTTGTTTTAACCACTTAAAATCCAGGCCATTAATAAACGGGCTTATGATCACCAAGTGGTTAATCATATGCTGTTCTATTTATGTCCATCTGTATCTTTCCCCAAGGAAAAAGGCAATTGTCCTTGTTTTCTATTGTTTGGAGAGAAATTGTTGTCAGTATTGATGTTGGTCATGCTTTGGCAATAGAAAAAAGGATTATTATTTCCAGTAATTTCTGCATGCAGTGTTCCAATAAAGTAATGTACTCTCCAACACAGTAACCTGTTTACTAAAGTGAAGAAGAATAATGACCATTTGGGAGCATTTCATCCTCAGTATATACTCACTATCTTCAGCAGAGGATCCAGTAACATAATACGCTCTGTGTTCTCCAATGTACTGCAGAACACTGCCTACAATCAACTCGTTCCCTTGTGCATATTCAGTGTGACTATATCTCTTCATTAGAAAAAGGTATTAATTGTAACTGTCAGTAATAGGTTCAAACTGTCAAATGACAAAGCACATATGTGAAGATGTTAATTGCTGTTTTATCTAATTTATCTTATAATTGATGGTTAATTAATTACAGGGTTGCATGCAATATTAAAATCACAGAACAATATAAGCGTGTGTTAATATATTCATCAGATATATAATAGATTAGGAGAAGATGTGTTCTCTGAGATGTTGTACACTACTGGTGCACTCATGTTTTACATGTATTAAAGGAGTTGAACCTGGATGAATGCTATTTTATTTGACTTAATGAGAGCACAAATCTGGAACAGAAGCTAAAAAATTTAATTCTATTGCAATAAATGTAGATATTTGGATTTTGCGTGGTGTCAGCCTTATGCAATTGTGCTGTAATTGTGCAATAAGCATGTTGATAGGAGAGGAGGGCAACGTGACAGAGAGATGAGCACATCAGTCTTCTGCTTCTGATTTCACTATCCAGCCACAGGAGGGGGCTGGGGAGGAGACCTGGAAGTGTTAAACTACTTTCACACTGGAGCGGGTGGGCGTCAGCGGTAAAGCTGCGTTATTTTTAGCGCCGCTTTAACATTGCTTTATCGGCACTACTGAAAAAGGGTTAAAACGGCCTGCAAAGCGCCACTGCAGCGGCGGTTTGGCAGTGCTACCCCATGGTTTTTAATGGGCAGGGGCACTTTAGAAGCGAAACTCTTACAGCGCTGGAAAGATGCAGCTTGCAGGACTTTTTTTACCATCCTGCAAGCGCACCGCTCTAATGTGAAAGCACTTGGGCTTTCACACTGGAGGGACAGGAAAGGCTCTTTACAGACACAATGCAGGCGCTATTTTTAGCGCCTCTGTGTGAAAGTAGCCTTACTGTCCTGTCCCTGCTACACATTTCCCTGTGTGTAGCTCGACTTGCAGCTAAATCCTCCTATTCTGCAATAAGCCAGACTGAGTGTCATTTAGAAGCTTTAGTCACTAGGAGAAATGAGGAGCGTTAACACTAGTGGATATTAAACATCATATATAAATCAGAACAAAATATTAATAAATACAAGTATCTTTATTAAATAACCATTAATAGTGAATGGCAGAATATGCATCATGGTTACATCATAGTTATAGCCAACCATATGAAGTAATATAATATTTTGGTAAAAGTGGAACCATGCCCCACCAACGTGGGAATATATGATATGAATATGGATAGCACATAAGGTCACGATTGAAGAGTATATACTGTACATAATGAACCAATATAATTATATAGCACCCTCTACTTAGGTGCTAGAGGTGAGATTTTTGGTGAGTGTAGGTACATTTTGGTAGGCCTATTTGTTTTGATCTGTGTGGGCTGGCAGTGGCTCAGAGTAGGCTGGTGACTCGCAGATAGCATCACTTTTCGGTTACCTCCCTCTGGCTTCTAGAGGATTCTAGAAGAGAGGAGGGGAAGAGAGGTGGAGCTATCTGAGGTGTCTCAGGGAGCCCTGGCCATTCCTCATTTAGGATTGGCAGGGGGCAGGCCCCTATACCCAGGGTTAGCCCAGCTGGGGGTTGTAGTTGGGTGGAAGAACTGAGGATGGAGTGCTAGGCTGTCGGGGCCTCTGAGGGCGCTCCCAAGTCTGGGGGGTGTGACCTTGGGCCTGGGACTCGGGTGCAGGAAGGATCCCTTCAAGAACACATGAAGGATCTGGACAGGAGGCACAGAGAGTCAGAGAGGGTAGCGGGAGCTAGCACTAGTAAGTCTTCAGAAGGTAACCACCAGTGAATCTGTGGCCAAGAGGGTTGGTGAGTGAGAGGCACAGTTGGGAGGACTGGGGAGGCATGCCTGAGAGGACTGGAAGTGTGCAGTCTGGGATGGGTGATGAGCCAGCAGTAAGAACTGTGATTTCATGCACAGTGGAGTTGGGCAGCTGCAGCCAGGAGGTCTGGTAGGGCCTGAAGAGGACTTATTGGGAGCAGTAATCCACCATAGGACAGCTAGCACTAAAATACTTTTTATATCTATTTTTGCTACATCAAGTGGACCTGTGGACCCTGCCTGCAAAAGTCAATTGCTGAGGCCTGACTGAGTCAGGGTTGGACCTAACCATGTGCTAGCTGTGCCTGGAGTAAGTGATGTGCTAGAGAGGGATTGAGGGAGATTAACAGTGTGCAAGCAAGTGATGTGCTGGAGGAGATTGGAGTAAGTCAAGTGTATATAGTTCTCCCATCTGATTGATATACAATCAACCAATTGCTTGTTCTACTGGGCATCCCATATATTCCCAGCCCTATCCAAGTTCAAATCCCTTATAAAAATAAAAAAACAACCTCTTGGACTGTTCATTGTCTCAAAAGTGACTGGGAAGAGAATGCCGGGCTGGACAGGGTGACAGGTGGGCCACAACTTTCAGCAGCCCCCACAGGGGTACCACTACATTTGGGAGTTCCTTCTGGAACCACCTGATCATGTGTGACTGCCAGCTGTTGCCCCTAGAAACCAAGGAAGCGAGCCGGGGAACTGTGTTTGTTCCAACCATATTGAGGCATTGAACCCTGGGGAGGACTTGTGTGCTTTGCCTGCTACTCAGAACTGTAAAAATAGGTGCCATTGCCCATGTTTTTTTCTAAATTATCACTCTTTTTTTGTTTATAGCGCAAAAAATAAAAACCACAGAGGTGATCAAATACCACCAAAAGAAAGCTCTATTTGTGGGAAAAAAAGGAAGTCAATTTTGTTTGGTTACAACATCGTATGACCGTGCAGTTGTCAGTTAAAACGACGCAGTGCCGTATCACAAAAAATGGCCTGGTCATTAAGGAGGGAAATCCTTCCAGTCCTTAAGTGGTTAAAGTAATACTAAAGTCTTTGTTTGTTTAAAAATAACAAACATGTTATACTTACCTGCTCTGTGCAGCGGTTTTACACGGAGCAGCCCAGATCCTCTTTTTCTCGGGTCCCATGTCAGCACTCCTTGCTCCTCCCTGCTGCTGATTGCCCCCACTGTAAGCAGCTTGCTATGGGGGAATACGAGCCGAGCTGCTGCTCTGTGTGTCCATTCAGACATTGAGCCATGGCTCAGTCCTGCCCCCTTTCTTTCATGGCTCACTGACTTTGAATGACAGCAGCGGAAGCCATTGGCGCCCGCTGGTGTGTCTCAGCCAATCAGGAGGGAGAGTTCCCGTACGTAGTGGCTATCATGCAACATCACTGGATCGAATGGGAGCTCAGGTAAGTATTAGGGGGGCTGAAAAGGGCTGCTGTACACAGGTTTTTTAATCTTAATGCATAGAACATGTTAATATAAAAACCTTCTGCCTTTGGAATCACTATAATTAATATCCTGCTGGAGGCAGAACAGTTACTGAATTGCAGCAGAGTAAAATCACATCCCCTGTCCTGATTTACAGGGCTGTGCTGTGTGGCAATGCTGTGTAAATCTCAGAACTAGATAGGCAGAAATACAAATAATTTGGCAGGTAAAACACCCATATGCGTTTGATCTGTGCATTTAGCTGTGCTTTGCCTGAAATTCAAGTTTAACAATTGCTTTGCAAATGCGTATCACAAGCAAAACACAGACGCAAGGGGTACATTAGCCCTAGAGGACTATTAAATATAGTAAACATTTTTGAAGCAGTGGTTGGAATGCAAATAACTTGGATGCACGCTGTGCCAAAGTTACAAGGGTCGCTTTTTGCTAGTATAGTAATTAATCAGTGTTCTGTGGAAGGATGCATGAAGGCTACAGTGTGCCTCTGGATTCAGAATAACTATAATCCAAGATGTGCCAGGATCAAGACACCCATCCTAATAAAGGAGAAGCAAAAAAAAAAATCAAGAGAATCATCTAAGGTCATTGAAAATATGAAAATGTAAAGCTGAACTATAGGCTGTAAAAACATACCCTTGCAGTGAGTCCCAAAACCCATGCCCCCTTCCAGGGTTGAATGCTGCTTATACCTAGGGGTTTCAGAATAAGGAGAAATACCTTCTTCCATGCTTCTGCGGGTTCCCTCAAGTCGTGTCACCGGTCCAGCAATGCCTCCTTTCTAAGGATCTGTTGGCATCCCCCTTATTAGCCCTGCATTGTACATGAAGAAATTAATGAACCCCAGTAATAGAGCCTCTTTCTTGCCCCCCTAGAAAGAACGTCTAACCCTTGCAGTGTTGCCATTTTTTGTGATCCAGCCCAGAGTTCAGCTTTAAATACTGCTATAAATTACAACTTTGTACATACAGGACAGGTTCTCTTTAGAATAAGAAAATATTCTCTACCCCTCTAATTTATTGTAGCTCCTATCCCCCTTATATCACCTAGGTAAGTGTTTATTGGTCTTTTTCTAGTCAAGGCACCCTTGGAAAGTATTTCAACTTTTAAGGCACCCCAGTCTACTGCTTGGTTCACTTTATTTTGTGTCAGGGAATGCATATGCAAAACCATGCATGTTCCTGACACCTAGACAAATTCTGTGTTCTTTAGCAGAGACACAGGTTGGATGCTTAATTCTTATTGGTACCCCATTGCATTGGCAAATACGGTGTGTTTTCACTGCGGTTTAATTTTAAAAAAAAGGGTCAGGGACTTCTTTGAAATAAATGGGCTGTCCTACATACAGTCGCACAGATGTGGACCCAGGGATTGTTTACCTGTGAGGTTGGGAGGCAGTTAAATGACACAATTGAGCCATTTTTACACCCCCAACTTCTCATCCTTTTGCTGTAGTGGTAAACAGGGGGGGACAAAAGAGCGCCCCCCCCCCTGTGAACCATACCAGGCAACATGCCTTCAACATTGGGAGGGAGCTTTGGGGTAGCGGCCCACCCCAAAGCACCTTGTCCCCATGTTGATGGGGAGAAGGGCTTCATCCCCACACGATCTGCCTCAATGGGAGTCTTCCGATGTGTGATGCTTCTGTTATTCTGACAATGCTTATATAACGGAGGGCGGGGCCACCCGGTGACCCGCCCCCTCTGACACATGGGGAAAGCCATAGGGAAGTCCCCGTGCGTCCGAGGGGGCGGGGTCACCGGGTGGCCCCACCCTCTGTTATATAACAAGTGTCAGAAGAACAGAAGAAAGAAAATGGAAGAAGTGGAAAGAAGAAGAAATTAATAAATGACTTGTCAAAAACCATATCTTTTTTGTGAAATGGTAGGGGTACATTTGTACCCCATTACTAATTCACACAGGGGAGGGGCCGGGATATGGGGGTCCCCTTGTTAAAGGGGGCTTCCGGATTCCGATAAGCCCCCAGCCCACAGACCCCCACAACCACCAGGCAAGGGTGGTGGGGATGAGGCCCTTCTCCCCATCAACATAGGGAGAAGGTGCTTTGGGTGGGCCGCTACCTCAAAGCACCCTCCAAATATTGAGGGCATGTGGCCTGGTATGGTATAGGAGGGGGGGCGCACTCTCGTCCCCCCTCTTTTCCTGCAGCCTGCCAGATAAGGGTCTGGTATGGATTTTTGGGGGGACGCCACGCCATTTTTAAAAAAAAAGTTGGAGCAGCGTTCCCATTAAAATCCATATCAGACCTGAAGGGCCTGGTATGGAATTCAGGGGGACCTCCACACATTTTTTATTTTTTTGGTTCGAGGTTCCCCTGTGGGGAAATTCCATGCCTTTTTTATCAATGAACTCTTATGTGTATTGCCGGACTGATAATTCATTCGTTTTAAATGACTTTTTTTCCTTTAGAAATGTCATTTTGCTGTCAGACTGTTCTAAACATGGGAAACATGCGTCCCTTTACAGGCATATATAGTATTGATAAAAACGGCAAGGAATTTCCCCACAGGAGAACACCGAGCCAAAATGTAAAAAAAAAAATGCGTGTGGGTCCCCCTAAATTCCATACCAGTTCCTTCAGGTCTGGTATGGATTTTAAAGGGAACCCTGTGCCAAATTTTTAAAAAATGGCGTGGGGTCCCACCAAAAATCCATACCAGACCCTTATCCGAGTATGCAACCTGACAGGCCGCAGGAAAAGAGGGGAGGACAAGAGAGCGCCCCAGCTCCTGAACCGTACCAGGCCACATGCCCTCAACATTGGGAGGGTGCTTTGGGGTAGCAGTCCCCCCAAAGCACCTTGTCCCCATGTTGATGGGGAGAAGGGCCTCATCCCCACAACCCTTACCTGGTGGTTGTGGGTGTCTGCGGGCGGGGGCTTATCGGAATCTGAAAGCCCCCTTTAAAAAGGGGAACCTCCAGATCCCGCCCCCCCTCCTGTGTGAATTGGTAATGGGGTACAGATGTACCCCTACCATTTCACAAAAAAAGTGTCAAAAGGGTTAAAAAACACAAGAGACTGTTTTTGACAAGTCCTTTATTCATTTCTTCTTCTTTGCGCTTCTTCCATCTTCTTTCTTCTGTTCTTCCTTCGGTGTTCTTCTTCCTCCAACTTCTTCTCCATCTTCTTCTCCATCTTCTTCTTTATCTTCTTCTTCCTCCACTCTTCTCGTCCCGCATCTTGCTCCGGCTTCTTCTCCACTCCGTCCGCACGATCCACCTCTGTGGTAGTCTTCCGCCCTTCTGTTCTTCTGGCACTTGTTATATAACGGAGGGCGGGGCCACCCGGTGACCCCACCCCCTCTCACGCACAGGGACTTCCCTATGGCTTTCCCCGTGCGTCAGAGCGAAGATGGAGGAAGAAGATCACCGAAGGAAGACCAGAAGAAAGAAGATGGAAGAAGAAGCGGAAAAAAAAAAGAGGTTTCTTAAACCTTTTGACACTTTTTTTGTGAAATGGTAGGGGTACAAATCCATTACCAATTCACACAGGGGGACCGGGATCTGGGGGTCCCCTTGTTAAAGGGGGCTTCCAGATTCCAATGAGGGCATGTGGCCTGGTATGTTTCAGGAAGGGGGGCGCTCTTTCGTCCCCCCCTCTTTTCCTGCAGCCTGCCAGGTTGCGTGCTCAGATAAGGGTCTGATATGTATTTTTGGGGGGACCCCACGCCATTTTTTTTACATTTTAGCATCCATACCAGACCCTTTGAGGGGGACCCCCATGCCATTTTTTAAAAAATTTTGGTGTGGGGTTTCCCTTAATATCCATACCAGATCTGTAGGGCCTGGTATGGAATTTAGAGGGACCCCACGCATTTTTTTTTTTTAATTTTGGTTTGGGGTTCCCCTGTGGGGAAATTCCATGCCATTTTTATCAATGAGCTGTTATGTGTATTGTCGGACCCGACAATTCATTATAGACGTGAGTAGTTTTAAATTGCTTTTTTTTTCCTTTAGAAATGTAATTTTGCTGTCAGACTGTTCTAAACAGGAAACATACGCCCCTTTGCAGGAATAATATAGACACCCCCCAGGTACGAAATTTAAAAGGAATATTACACTTTTATTGTTTTAAGCATTATTTAAATCACTGCTCCCGGAAAAACTGATGTTTTAAAAACTTTTTTTTGCATTGATACATGTCCCCTGGGGCAGGACCCAGGTCTCCAAACACTTTTTATGACAATAGAATGCATATAAGCCTTTAAAATTAGCACTTTTGATTTCTCCCATAGACTTTTAAAGGGTGTTCTGCGGCTGTCGAATTTGCCACGAACACCCAAATATGTTCGCTGTTCGGCAACTCATGTTCGACTAGAACATAAAGCTCACCCCTATTTAACAGGATGGGTTTCACTGAGAACAGGCCTTGCCATGGTCCACCAAAGAAGTTAAGTGCAAGTGCTCAGCATCATATACAGAGGTTGTCTTTGGGAAATAGACGTATGAGTGCTGCCAGCATTGCTGCAAAGGTTTAAGGGGTGGGGGGGTCAGCCTGTCAGTGCTCAGACCATATGCCGCACACTGCATTAAATTGGTCTGCATGGAACCCCAGAAGGAAGCCTCTTGTAAAGATGATGCTCAAGAAAGCCCGCAAACAGTTTGCCGAAGACAAGTAGACTAGGGACATGGATTTCTGGAACCATGTCCTGTGGTCTGATGAGACCAAGATAAACCTATTTCGTTCAGATGGTTTCAAACTTGTGTGGTAGAAATCAGGTGAGGAGTACAAAGGCAAGAGTGCCTTGCCTACAGTCAAGCATGGTGGTGGGAGTGTCATGGTCTGGGGCTGCATGAGTGCTGCCAGCACTGGGGAGCTATAGTTCATTGAGGGAACCATGAATGCCAACATGTACTGTGACATACTGAAACAGAGCATGATCCCTTCCCTTTGAAGACTGGGCCGCAGGGCAATATTCCAACATAATAATGACCCCAAACACACCTCCAAGATAACCACTGCCTTGCTAAAGCAGCTGAGAGTAAAGGTTATAGACTGGCCAAGCATGTCTCCAGACCTAAACCCTATTGAGCATCTGCAGGGCATCCTCAAATGGAAAGTGGAGGGGTGCAAGGTCTTTAACATCCACCAGCTCTGTGATGTCATCATGGAGGAGTGGAAGAGGACTCCAGTGGCAACCTGTGAAGCTCTGGTAAATTCCATGCCCAAGAGGGTTAAGACAGTGCTGGAAAATAATGGTGGCCACACAAAATTGACACTTTGAGCCCAATTTGGCCATTTTCACTTAGGCCGCGTACACACGCGGGAACTGTTCGCCCAACTTTGTCCGCTGAACAGTGTTTCGGCAAACAGTCCGCTCGTGTGTGGGCTTTCAGCGGACAGTTTCAGCGAACAGTCCGCTGAACAAGGTTTTTCGGAAATTCCGAAAAACTGTCCGCTGAAACTTTGTTTCAGCGAACAGTCCCCTCGTGTGTAGGCTTGTTCGTCAAACTAAGTTCCGCGCATGCTCAGAAAGGATTTACACGCCGAAAGTTATAATGCAGTGTATAGGACGTCGTATTTTTCGTCCCGTCGTACGTGCCGTTCACGTCATCGCGCACGGTTTCAGCAAACTGTTCGCTCGTCGTGTGTGGCCATGTCCGTCCATGCTAATTTTGAGCGGACTGTTTGCCGAAACTGTTTGACGGACAAAGTTGGGCGAACAGTCCCCGCGTGTGTACGCGGCCTTAGAGGTGTACTCACTTTTGTTGCCAGCGGTTTAGACATTAACGGCTGTGCATAAGTTGTACACTCACTACTTTACATTGTAGCAAAGTGTCATTTCTTCAGTGTTGTCACATGAAAAGATAGAATAAAATATTTACAAAAATGTGAGGGGTGTACTCACTTTTGTGAGATTATATATATATATATATATATATATATATATATATATATATATATATATATATATATATACAGCATATACACATGCCCATATAAACATACACGCACACTCGTGTACATGCATGCATATATACAGAGGCATATAAACACACACATACATACAGTACATACATACATACATACATACATACATATAAACACAAACACATACAGTGGGGGTTATTTGCTAAAGGCAAATCCACTTTGCACTAAAAGTGCACTGCAAGTGATCTTGGAAGTAAAGTCACTGTAGATCCATGCAGGGAAGATAAAAAAAACAGTATTCTAGCTTGCACATGATTGCATGATAAAATCGGCAGAGCTTCCACTCATTTCAGATCAGCACCATCGATTTAAAGCAACTGCACTTCCAAGTGCATTTGCAGTGCACTTGTAGTGCAAAGTGGATTTGCCTTTCATAAATAACCCCCAGTATCTCACAAAAGTGAGTGCACCAAAATCTTATCTGATGCTGCTTGTGCAGTAACTTCCTATAGACCTGAATGGTTCCTTACTACAACACTATGGTAATTGACCCATAGAGCATTGGACAAGATTTCTGCACCAAGGTCATATTCATGGCAGGAAGAGGAAAGTAGGCACTCTGGTGGGATGGCTTTAGCTTAAAATAGGTTGGAAGCCTGGGCAGTTTTTATTCAGAAGTGAACTTGCCCTATAAAATGAACCTGTGCTTTTGTCCATGCATGGTGAAACAACAGGTTTAATGCAGACCTTCACAGACATGTATACAGTATATACCTTCCTTTCACTCCACTGGAACTCAGTTGAACCACTAGGAGGGAAAGCCCAGTATAAGATGTTACAATATGAGTCACCAAAGTTGAGTGAGGATGGGGCCATTAAAGCTAACCTGTTGCTTTACAATGGATTGTCTAGCTGGAGTTTTTAAAATGGAATTTGGTACATCCAGTGGCGGAATTATAGGGGTCACCAAGATCGCCATGGCGACCGGGCCCCTTGCTGCAGGGGGCCTGAGGGCCCCCTGTACTCTTTGATAGGAGGGAAGGCTGAGAGGAGCTCACGATCATCAGCCAAACTGAAATTGACTTTGTGTGGGAGCTCCTCACATTAGGCTTAGTGAAAGCAGTGTGTGCTCTTTGTCTCCCCCTAGAGTGCAGTACCCGGCAGGAAGAGCAAAGGTAAATGTCTGCTGTTTTTTTTAATAAGACTATCTACTGTATTTGTGTTTGTATGTGTGTGTGTGTGAGCATGCTTGTATGAGTGAACATGCTTGTATGTGTGTGTGAGCATGCTTGTGTGTGCGTGTGTGTGTGAGCATGCTTGTGTGAGCGTGAGCATGCTTGTATGTGCGTGTGTGTGTGAGCATGCTTGTATGTGTGTGTGTGAGCATGCTTGTATGTGTGTGTGTGTGTGTGTGTGTGTGTGTGTGTGTGAGCATGCTTGTATGTGTGTGTGTGTGTGCGAGCATGCTTGTATGTGTGTGCGTGAGCATGCTTGTATGTGTGTGTGTGAGCATGCATGTATGTGTGTGCGTGTGTGTGAGCATGCTTATATGTGTGTGTGTGTGTGTGTGTGTGTGTGTGAGCATGCATGTATGTGTGTGTGTGAGCATTAATGTATGTGTGTGTGAGCATGCTTGTATGTGTGTGAGCATGCTTGTATGTGTGTGAGCATGCATGTATGTGTGTGAGCATTAATGTATGTGTGTGTGTGTGTGTGAGCATGCTTGTGTGTGTGTGAGCATGCTTGTATGTGTGCATGTGAGCATGCTTGTATGTGTGTAAATGTGTGTGTGAGCATGCTTGTATGTGTGTGCGTGTGTGTGAGCATGCTTGTATGTATGTGTGTGTGTGTGTGTGTGTGTGTGTGTGTGTGTGTGTGAGCATGCATGTATGTGTGTGTGTGGGCATTAATGTATGTGTGTGTGAGCATGCTTGTATGTGTGTGAGCATGCATGTATGTGTGTGAGCATTAATGTGTGTGTGTGTGTGTGTGTGTGTGTGTGTGTGTGTGTGTGTGTGTGTGTGTGTGAGCATGCTTGTATGTGTGTAAATGTGCGTGTGAGCATGCTTGTATGTGTGTAAATGTGTGTGTGAGCATGCTTGTAAATGTGTGTGTGAGCATGCTTGTATGTGTGTGTGTGTGTGTGTGAGAGAGAGCATGCATGTATGTATGTGTGTGTGTGTTCATATATGTATGTATGTGTATGTATGCATGTGTGTATGCATGTGTTTATCAGTGGCGGTGCATCCAAAAGGGTGCACAGGTTCCACCCCCTCTATGACCAATGGATAGATTCATGCATAGCATAGCATGAATCTATCCATGGCCACCGCTGCCACCCCCATATTTAGGTGTCTGGTCCCTTTGGGGTGCCTGAATTACAGCGGCGGGGGATGTTTTTGCAGCACCTGATTAGAGCCATGGGCTATAATAGGCTTCAAAATAGGTGAACTGCGAGCGCCATGCTTGACCCTCACAGTCTACCCAGGTGTGTTAGAAAAGTGAATTAATATTTACTTTCCTAACACTGAACCGCCTCTCCACCAATCAGGTGTGCGGGTCTTTTACCCATCACCCGATCGGCTGAAACGATAGACACAGCTATTGGACGCCCATCAGGAGGAGAGGACGGGAGATGAGGATGGCAGTAGCTGCATGGAGGACCCCGCTCATGGCCGTTACCCGCTGCCCCACCAAGACAGGGTAAGTGGCAGGCAGACAGTGAGCGGAGCAGTGGGGATTCACAGTGGCAGCATTTGATGGGCACACCAACAGCATTTGATGGGCACAGTGGCAGCATTTGATGGGTACACTGGCAGCATTTGATGGGCACAGCGTGGCATTTGATGGGCACAGCGGCAGAGTTTGATGGGCACAGTAGTGACATTTGATGGTACAGTGGTGGCATTAGATGGTACAGTGGTGGCGTTTGATGGGCACAGTGGCTGTAATTGATGTTTTTTAAATCGGTTCCTTTATATGCAGCCACCCACTTGGGACTGGGCCCTGGTGTTCCACCATCGGGCTCGGAGAAAAGAGCCCTGTCCGGAGGTCTGGGGGGGGGGGGGGGGGCCCGCCATGGTTTCCTGCATCGGGGCCCTGAAGGTTCTAGTTATGCCACTGGGTACATCTATAAGCCAAGTAGACAAACAGAGTAATCAAGGAAATGTAAATAATCAGCTTTCCTACAATCTATTGGCTAGTGGCTGACACTAACATGGCAGTCAATGGTAATTACTAATTTTTGTATCCCCCCCACCCCCACTATTGTGTTTCTTTCACTCAAAGCACTGTCATCTAAATGCAAACATTTTATCATAAAAATGTACTGTAACATACAAAATCTCAAGTTGTAATCTTGCTAGGGCTTTGCATATTATGCCCAGGAGCTGAATACATTTTTCACATAACTTATTTATCTACGCTCTCTCTTATGGGAATCAATGTACATGATCACATACAGCAGTTTGAGCTTAAAGTATCATCTATGTTTTGAAATAAGCACATATGGGCTTGAAGAGAAATATATGATTTATGCATGTATGATGTGGCCACCCAGCGATTTAAGAAAAGGTATTTGTACAGACATGCATGAACATACAGTATCTCACAATATCTTTTCATATGACAGCACTGACGAAATTACACTTTGCTACAATGTAAAGTAGGGAGTGTACAGCTTGGCAACAAACGCGAGTACACCTCTAAGTGAAAATGTCCAAATTGGGCCCAATTAGCCATTTTTCCTCCCTGGTGTCATGTGACTTGTTAGTATTACAAGGTCTCAGGGGTGAATGGGGAGCAGGTGTGTTAAATTTGGTGGTATACTGGTCATTGGTTCAACATGGCACCTCATGGCAAAGAACCCTCCGAGGATCTGAAAAAAAGAATTGTTGTTCTACATAAAGGTGGCCTAGGCCAGGGGTAGGCAACCTGGGGCCCTCCAGCTGTTGCAGAACTTCAAGTCCCATCATGCCTCTGTTATAACTGCCAGCCTTGCAATGCCTTAAGGGAAATGTAGTTCCACAACAGCTGGAGGGCCCCAGGTTGCCTACCCCTGGCCTAGGCTATAAGAACATTGCAAAGACCCGGAAACTGAATTGCAGCACGGTGGCCAAGACCATACAGCAATTTAACAGGACAGGTTCCACTCAGAACAGGCCTCACCATGGTCGACCAAAGAAGTTGATTGCACGTGCTCCACGTCATATCCAGAAGTTGTCTTTGGAATTAGACGTATGAGTGCTGCCAGCATTGTTGCAGTTGAAGGGGTGGGGGGTCAGCCTGTCAGTGATCGGACCATATGCCGCACACTGCATCAAATTGGTCTGCATGCCTGTCGTCCCAGAAGGAAGCCTCTTCTAAAGATGATGCACAAGAAAGCCCTGCAAACAGTTTGCTGTAGACAAGCAGACTAAGGAAATGGATTACTGGAACCATGTCCTGTGGTCTGATGAGACCAAGATAAACTTATTTGGTTCAGATGGTGTCAAGCTTGTGTGGTGGCAACCAGGTGAGGAATACAAAGACAAGTGTGTCTTGCCTACAGTCAAGCATGGTGGCGGAAGAGTCATAGTCTGGGGCTGCATGAGTGCTGCTGGCACTGAGGAGCTACAGTTCATTGAGGGAACCATGAATGCCAACATGTTATGTGACATACTGAGGCAGAGCATGATCCCCTCCCTTTGGAGACTGGGCCGCAAGGCAGTATTCCAACATGATAGCGACCCCAAACACTCCTCCAAGACAACCATTGAGGTTAAAGGTAAGGGTAAAGGGTAAAGGTGATGGACTGGCCACAAAATATTGACACTTTGGGTCCAATTTGGAAATTTTTACTTAGGGGTGTACTCACTTTTTTTTGCCAGTGATTAAGGTGTCCTTTTATGAAACAGTGAAATCTATTCACTGCTTCATTCTCCGGCATTCACATAGGAGATCTTTCTCCTCTGTGTGCCACTTTATGAAGCGGAGTAGATCGCTTCACCCTTGGAGGAGTGAAGCGATCTACAAACGCTTCTAACACTGGAGAACGGCCCCTAATACTGTAATCTCGTGAGACTTTACGAGATTACAGTACTAGAAATTCACAGATACACACAGATGTCAATTTATTAAGCAGTGATAAATTATCACAGCTCAATACACTGACACGCGGTGTGATTAATGTTAGTGAAATAAAGCGTCCCCTACATAATATATACATGTATACACACACAGACATTATATATACATGTATATACACACACATTATATATATATATACATATACACATTATATATATATATATATGTATATATATGTATACACATAACTATGACAGGGGGACACGGTTACAGTGTTGGGGGGTCTGAACGAGGCATTAGGAAGTTAATTATCTTCCTCTTTCCTCCTCAGATCCCCCCACATTCTCTCTTCACTACCCCGGTTCTCCACCTCTGGGTTGGTGAATCGGGGAATGTGAATTCTGACACAGATCACCAGTGAAGCGCTGAGATCCCAGCTTCATAAAGTGACCGTTACTGTGTCAGTCTATGAGGATTCTCAGTGTGTGGAGATAATCGGCGGGAGAACAAATTCAAACACTTCTCCCCCGATTATCTCTGGTTTATAAACTGTTTATGGGCTGTGATCAGCGGCGATCCTCTGGATTTCCACTGATCACTCCTTCATAAACGGACACCTTAGACATTAATGGCTGTGTGTTGAGTTATTTTGAGGGGACAGCAAATGTACTCTGTTATACAAGCTGTACACTCACTACTTTACATTGTAGAAAAGTGTTATTTCTTCAGTGTTGTTACATTAAAAGATATAATAAATTATTTATAAAAATGTGAGGGGTGTACTCACTTTTGTTAGATACTGCACTTTTTTTAGCCTATGCAGGAGGAACACCTGAGATATATTGTATATATTCTGGTGCATCTGCTTTATGGGAAATCTATTACACAAATGCACCACTGCTTAGAAAGGCTATCAGTTTTGCTTCTGCCACCACCATACCTCCAAACTTTCTAAGATATGAACACCTATTAGCAAAAGTATGTAGGCATAGGACATCATTTTTTTTAACTACTGTTATTGTTTACCTGTATACAGTTTAAAGAAATAACACTTCAACTGAAATTTACTCATTTATTCAGGGAAGGCTTCAAGAAAAGCATGGGTGAATGAGTTAGGTGCTCACTCCTAGTTCGAATGTAGCTACATGTATTTAGCATTGTGCCTGAGAACATTAATCTAAAGATTGTGGTTGATTAAAAAATAGCCTAATTCCAGAAAAAGGAAAAAAGTCTCCCTTGTATTTAGGCTACCCGTGCATAGCAAGGATTAAATGCCTATTTGGGCCTATAGGACAGGCAAAGCAGTTTTACTTACCTGATCCTCCACTACCCCTATGTTCCCTTACGCTGTAGCGATGGACTGTATTTCAGTGTCCTTATACCCAGTGTAGGGCTATGGATTCTGCATCAGTCATGATTTATTGGGCTACTGCACTCTGTCAGTTGTCATTACAGAGCGACTCTACAAGGATCCTGACCATATTGTTGGGATCCAACCAGACACCTGATCTCACAATCCATTATAATCCAGCCTATAATGAGTTTAGGGAAGTAGAAAGTACATACTACACATGTGTGTTCCAAAAGAACAGGACAGTGCTTTCACCTGTGGCACTGGGCTGTCTATTCAATAACTTAGAATGGAGCCATTAAAGGTTGCACGCGATTTTAAGAGGGCTTGTTGCCTATTGTTTATATTGTGTTCTTTTGTTTGATTTTGGATTTATTTACTTGTTATTTTTACTTTATTAACCGCTTCCCGCCCGCCCTATAGCCAAATGACGGCTATAGAGCGGGCGCTCTCGTCCGGGAGGCCGTCCCTGGATGTCCTCGTGTTTACTTCCGCAATGCGCGCCGCCGCGGACGCGCATCGGGGAAGTTTTGTGTTTGCCGCGTCCCCCGGAGAAAGGCAAACACAGATCGCTGTAAACGGCCAATCACAGCGGCCGTTTACAGCGCGATCGGCCTATCCAAAGAGAGATGATCTCATATGTAAACATATGAGATCATCTTTCAGCGCCGCTCTCCCTCTTCACACAGACAGCGTGTGAGAGGGGAGAGATGAACGGCTGCAGCGGCCGTAAGTGAGAAAAAAAAAAAAAAAGAAAAAAAATAGTTTAAAAAAGTGCCATCCGCCCCAGTGCCATCCTCCCCCAGTGCCATCCGCCCCAGTGCCATCCACCCCAGTGCCATCCACCCCAGTGCCATCCTCCCCAGTGCCATCCTCCCCAGTGCTACCTGCCCCCAGTGCCACCTGTTAGTGCTATCTGTCCCCAGTGCCACCTGTTAGTGCTATCTGTCCCCAGTGCCACCTGTTGTCAGTGCCATTTGTCCCCAGTGACATCTGTCATTAGTGTCACGTATAAGTGCCACGTGTCATCAGTGCCACATAGTGCCATCAGTGCCACATAGTGCCATCAGTGCCACATATTAGTGCCATCTGTCATCAGTGCCACGTATCAGTGCCATTTGTCATCAGTGCCACCTGTCAGTGTCACGTGCCATCAATGCCACTTATCAGTGCCATCTGCCATCAGTGTCACGCGCCATCGGTGCCACGTATTAGTGCTATCTGTCATCGGTGCCATGTATTAGTGCCACGTATTAGTGCCATCTGTCATCAGTGCCACGTATTAGTGCCATCTGTCATCAGTGCCACGTATTAGTGCCACATGTCATCAGTGCCACGTATAAGTGCCATCTGTCATCAGTGCCACGTATAACAAAGAATTGTTGGAAAAAAATTACAACATCAAAAAGCTCACCATCTCTCTTACTAAATACCTTGGAATGTCTACTTTCCAAAAAGGGGTCATTTGGGGGGTATTTGTACTTTCCTGACTTGTTCGGGTCACAAAACGTGAGATAGGCCACCAGTACATCAGATGTGATCAATTTTGTATGATTCGCACCATAGCTTGTAGACTCTCTAACTTTCACAAAGACCAAATAATATCCACTAATTTGGGTTATTTTTACCAAAGATATGTAGCAGTATAAATTGTGGCCAAAATTTATGAAGAAAAATTAATAATTTGCATAATTTTGTCACAGAAACAAAGAAATGTGGGTTTTTTTTAAAAATCTTTTTTCATTTATAGCGCAAAAAATAAAAACCCCAGAGGTGATCAAATACCACCAAAAGAAAGCTCTATTTGTGGGAAAAAAAGGACAAAAAAATCATTTGGGTACAGTGCTGCATGACTGAGTAATTGTCATTCAAAGTGTGAGAGCACTGAAAGCTGAAAATTGGTCTGGGCAGGAAGGGTGTTTAAGTGCCCAGTAAGCAAGTGGTTAAACTCAAAGGAGAAGTATAGGCAAAGCCTTTTTCTGCACTTCTCCTATGGATCACAGAAGTGCAGTTCGTTCTGCACTAACGTGACCCGTTTTTTAAGCTGACAGTGGGCGAAGCCGGTCAAGGCTCTTAAAAGATCCCGACATTATGGTCGTGTTCCATCCAGATGCCTGGACTGGCAGCTGGCTCAGCCTCTCAGCAAACCATGGAGAGGCTAGGCCATCCACTCCTGCCCCATCCACAGCCCAAAGCTCCAGTGAGAGCTGGAGGGGCAGAGCAAAGAGTCGTTGACTGATGGCCAGCTCTCTGTAGCCTGCAGACCAAAATTTGAGTGATCAGACTGAGTTCTCGATCTGGAGCTGGCCAGGAACAGATGCAGCATCAGACTGATGCTGCATCCACCTAGGTGAGTATAATTTTTTTTTTTTTTCATAAATCCCATACTACTCTTTTAATGAAAAGACAATTGACACTTGTAAGCAAATGTCCATTGATTTTTACTTTTATTTAAATTAAAACAGTATTAAACTCAAAAGCAAACATTTATTATGTTGCAGCTTACCAATTCATAGATATCATGACTGCATTGGTTTTATTTTTTAGGCTTTTTTTTTCTGTTTGCATTTGGTGATCCAGCCAGAAGGTTTGTTGGTTTTTCAAAAGGACAAGTTCTCTTCCAGATGTATCAGTTTATAGGGATGAAACAGACCATTTAAAACTAGCAAGGGTGCTTATAATGATCCGCTTTTATCTATTCATTTAAAATCGTTATCCTAAAAAAATGTTTGCTGTAATTGATTAAACAGTGTGAGCTGGAGTTTAGCTTCAATTTCTTAGTGCATTTAAATCTGCTAGTACATCTAACACTCCCTTCCCCCTAGACTGACCATGCTGCAGTCTACTGTGCCCCCTGTGCTCATTCCCGCAGAGCTGTGTCTCGCTAATTCAGGAGGTGTGTTACTGGCCATATCACCAGTTGAAAACAGAGGGAACAAGCCTAAAAAAAAGAAAAGTAATACACCCACCACATCTAATGATTGGTAAGCTTTTTGTTTTGGGTCTAATAACACTTTAATGAGTATTTGATGTGTGTGCTTAGTGTGAATGACAACATGTTTGTATTTAGACATTTGTGAGAATAGATGGAAAAAAGGAGTAAAAATAAACTTGAAAAAAAGAACTGTTTTCTAGAGCATGAATTCTCATGAACATGTGTGATTTGGCTAAATATTCCAAAAATGTGCCTTTTTTTTTTCTTATGGCCGCCTTATGTTTTAGTGTATTTGATTGATGTTTGAGGTTTTATAAGACAAATGCAAGAGAAAAAAAAATTTAGTTGAAATGCCAACTTTTGCCCTTTTTAACTTTTCAAAATAGTATTTGGACTTCATTTATTTTGTCTACAAACAACAGCAAAAAAAAAATTAACTATATAGGGAAAGGCCAAAATTTTTTTTTTTTTTTTACTTTTAGGTTTACTTTTATTTATCTTAATTAAAAAGTATTTGATATGTGTAAGCAAATGCCTATTAATGTACATAGTGTTGATTTACTTAAATTGAGAGTGCGAAATCTGGTGCAGATCTGCATAAAAACGTATTTTTTATTTTTTTGTGTTAAAGCTTAATTGAACAAGCTGAAGTTGGAAGCCGATTGGCTATCACACACAGTTGCAGCAGATTTTGAACACTCCAATTTTATTAAATCAACTCCAGTGTAGTGCTAATAAGTCCACATGTTATCAGCGCTAGTCCCCACCCTCGACACATTTCATCATTAGTATGACTTTCTCAAGAGGATGGCTTAGCTCCCTTATGCCGCGTACACACAACCGGACTTTCTGGCAGACTAGGTCTGACGGGCTTTCCGACCGAATTTCGGTGGAGTTCAGACGGGCTTTCCGAACAAACGAACTTGGCCACACACAATCACACCAAAGTCCGTCGGATTCGACCGTGATGACGTACGACTGGACTAGAATAAGGAAGTTCATAGCCAGTAGCCAATAGCTGCCCTAGAGTCGGTTTTCGTCCGTCGGACTAGCATACAGACAAACAGATTTCTCGATAGGAACAGGTTTCGGCGGAAAGATTTGAAACCTGTTCTATTTCCAAAGTCCATCAGATTTTGAGACAGCAAAGGTCCGATGAAGCCCACACACGATCAAATTGTCTGGTGAATTCGTTCCATTGGACCTTTGCTGTCGAAAAGTCAGGACGTGTGTACATGGCATTATAAGATAACTGGGAGGCATGCTGTGAACAGGCACTGCAGCTGGCTTTAGCAATGCCAGCAGTGGATAGGCGAGATTTCAGAAGGACCTGAAGACTGATTCACATGCTGTGATCCTTTTGCAACATTTATGTTTTGGAGTAAATTTGTTTTTTAACGACTTCAGCCTTGGAAGGACTTATCCGCTTCCTCACCAGGCCAGCTGTGTGTCTCTTTAACTGACAATTGCGCGGTTGTGCGATGCTGTACCCAAACAAAATGTATGTCCTTTTTTCCCCACATATAGAGATTTCTTTTGGTGGTATTTGAGCACCTCTGCGGTTTTTATTTTCTTGCGCTATAAACAAAAAAAGAGCGGCAATTTTGGAAAAAACAAACATCATTTTTTTACTTTCTGCTAAAAACATTTCCAAAAATAAATGTAAAAAAACAAATGTATTCTAGCTGTATGGCAGCTCATGCAGGTGCAGTTGTTGGTTCTGCGGGAGCATGCCCACGGGTTGGGCGGACTCGATGTCCGCCGGCGACCTGTGATCGCCTAGTACAGAGGCAGAACAGGGATCCTTTATAAACCAGGCGGATCCCCATTCTGACAGAGGACATGACAGGGATCTACTGTTCCTAGTCATCGAGAACAGTGATCTCTGTCATGTCCCTGGCAGCCCATCCCCCCTACAGTTAGAACACACCCAGGGAACACAGCTAATCCCTTAATCGCCCCCTAGTGTTAACCCCTTCCCTGCCAGTGTCATTTATACATGTATCAGCGCATTTTTTTTAGCACTGCCCCGCTAAAAATCGCAGTCCGCCACGATTACTTGTAAAAAGATTTAAAACCAAAAGTCCCTAAATCTATCCCATAGTTTGTAGACGCTATAACTTTTGTGCAAACCAATCAAAATACACCTATATTTTTTTTATATATTATTTTTTTCTTATTAGTACACTATTTGTCACGCAAGAGCTCCCTGACATTTTTGTCTCAATATATGGCCATGGCAATTTTTTTTTACCAAAAATATGTGGAAGAATATATATCAGCATAAACTATTTTTTTTTTCTAAAAAAATCGTTTTTTGTTTTTCAAAATTGTTGCTGTTTGTTTATAGCATAAAAAATAAATAACACAGAAATGATCAAATACCACCAAAAGAAAGCTCTATTTGTGGTAAAAAAAAAAAGGACGTCAATTTTGTTTGGGTACAATGTCGCACGAGCGCACAATTGTCAGTTAAAGCGATGCAGTGCCGTATCGCAAAAAATGGCCTGGTCATTAAAGGGGCAAATCCTTCCGGTCCTTAAGTGGTTAATGGAAACATGATCATTTTTTTGCAACAAATCTAAGTTCAACTAAATTTCATTCTTATCCCTAGTGATCAATTGTTGATCAATTGAGCAATTGTTACTACAATCTTGTATGGCTCACACCAATATGCTTTGCTATTTGTTCCTTCTATGTAGTGGTTTAGAGTTACTGAGCAATTGGGCAAAATGAATTACTAGTGATTACGTTAACGTAGTGATGGAAGTAATACAGATCCTCTGTATGCTCCTGCACTTTTTAAACAAAGAAAGTAATAAAACTTGTTTGGGATGTAACCATTCCCTACCCCAACAGGATTTTCATTTTGCTTGTAATAACATAAAAAAATGTGTTATGTTCGGTGTCCACAAACCATTGGAATCATTTTTCTGCGCTCAACATTTGAAAGCAGATGATGATAGAGAGTATTAAAAACAAGCTGTGGAGACACTACCATAGTCGGTATAATGTCATCCAAGTGTGACAAGTCTGAACAGATGTAAAATGCTGAGTTTATCCACAGGGTGTTTCCCTATTGCTATAGGAGGCTGATGTTCTCTATATATTTGTGTCTCTAGCTTCTTCAGCTCATTTCCATTTTAGCTTATCCAGGCTACGGCTTGTAAATGCTGGTCCTCAGAGCAGCATGTGCAGAAAATATTTTCAATCTTTCACCAAGGTTTGAGTAGATTTCATCAAGCTTTTAAAGTGATATACAGCCCCAGTCTGGGTATGATGCCACTACTTAAAGTGGAGTTGCCCCCCAAAAAATAAAACCACTTAAAAATCTTAAAAAAAATCAAAAAAAAATAATTGGCAAAAAAAAAATTTTTTACTCACCTCTAAATACCGGTTGCTAGGGGGTCCCTCGTAGTCTGCCTTCTTCATTGCCCGGGCTGGTGACATCACTTCCCCTCGCGCCGCACATTCACCTGGGACCTGTCACGTGTCCCAGGTGACTGTACGGCGTATCACGGCGCCCTGCGCCGCTCGCGCATGCGCAGTGGGTGCCCGGCTGTGAAGCCACAGCCGGGTGCCCACAGTATGCATGACGGCGCCGCGAGCGGAGCGGGGAGCGAGGGGGGGGCTTCGTTCCCCCGCATCGCTGGAACCCGGGACAGGTAAGTGTCCGATTATTAAAAGCCAGCAGCTGCAGTATTTGTAGCTGCTGACTTTTAATTTTTTTTTTTTAGGGGGTACCCCACTTTAAAAAGGACAATTTTCAGCTTTCAGCGCTGTCACGCTTTCAATGAAAATTGCACGGGCATGCAACACTGTACCCAAACTACATTTTTATCATTTTGTTCACACATATAGAGCTTTATTTTTTTTGTGGTATTTAGGGTTTTCAATTTTTTTGCTAAATAAATGAATAAAGCCTGTTTTTTTTTTTTTTTTTTTTATTTAAATACAATTTTGCAAATAAATAATCACTCTTACTAAATGTAGGCCAAATTCTATTCTACTACATTGTTTTGGTGAATATAACCCAAATCAGTGTATATTATTTAGACTGTAGGAAAGTTATACAATCCACAAACTATGGTATAGATCTGAAAAATTATCAATCCTATTGTACTGACGGCCTATCTCTTTTTTGTCCAAAAATGTCAGGACAGTACAAATTAGTACAGACCCCCAAATTACCCCTTTTTGGAAAGTAGACAGTCCAAGGTATTTAGTAAGAGGCATGGTGGGTTTTTTGAAGTTGTACATTTTTTGTCATCATTTTTTGGATTTTTTTTTTTACATACTGTCCCCCGTGGAGTACAGCATCATCATAAAACTGGTGTGTCCGTGATCAGGGACATTTTTTTTACGATTTTTTTTTTTAACACACTTTGACCAGAGCAATACAATGTTACCATAGCAACAGTGTACTACTCTGTGGAAGTGATAAGGATTTTTTTTTACACATTATGTTTGCTTATAGCAATAAATGTAATCACTACATGCAAGCATTTTACTGAATGAAATCAATTAATTCCATTTGTTTTGTTGTGATTAGCTATCATTGGCCACAGATGGGCTGCACCATATGATCACTCTGACCAATCACAGCTAGCAACACAATTGTACACAATGGATGGCTTGAAAGCAAGCCATCCATCGTTTACACCTGTTATATGACTTGCTGTGATCAGCTACAGCAGTTGTATGGTACAGGCAGTGGGCCGGTACAGTGATCAGTTATCAGCTGTATCCGGTGGACACAGCCAGTGACAGATCGCGCCGTAAGTGCACAAAGGGCGCGATCCTGGTGGATGTCATATGACGGCTGCCCTGAGGAATGAGAGGCAGGCCCCAGGATCATTATGCAATAGGTGGGGCAGCAACGGGTTAAGCAAGCTTTTTAAAATCTGGATTTTATTGGTAAAAACAACTGTACCTTTTTACAGTTGTTCTATAATAGGTTCCCATCTCTCCCCCAAACTGCTTTAGCAATAAGTTTGTATTAGGGATATACATACAGATTTATAGCTCAAATAAACAAGAAGTGGCATCAAACAATCATAAATATAGTGAAAATTTAAGTAAAAGCTGCCCCTTCAACAAGTGAATATACCACCTAACAATCAATTTAAACATATAAAAGGTCTATGCTAACTCTCATATGTCTTTTGGACCTTTGAATATAGTGCATAACATATGACCACACATAAAACTTATATCATACAGTGGACAGTCCTCATATAAGTGACACAAACACACCAAATCACCATATAATAACAGCTACTCAGTAAATTTTTAAGATATGCAATTGTTGATAAAGTATTGTGCACTGGGTATTGTTACTATACACTCGGGTGGGTGGGGTCGTATGGATGACAGGGGCCACTAGCTTCTCCCACACTTATACTTCTGGGTCATTTTCCCTATTCAATCTTCACACTCAGGGGACTAATCAGACAACCTGAAGAAGGTGCATGTCCCTGAAACATGTAGTGTCTCCAGTCGGCGATGTGTGACTCTCTTTGCTCCCTTGGTATCGGCAGTTCCTAATTGGCCCCAGCAGCAGGGTTTGCCCATAATCTTCGGATTCCCTTGGCTGACTTCTGCCAGGCTGGATTTTTTGTTTTTAAGGCTTTTTGTAGTATATGCAAGAGCCAGGATTGTCATTGTAATCCTTTTTTGTACTTTTCACTAATCTAGAAAAAACATGCAGTCAATGAAGATTTCAGTCACCTAACCTAGGTTCTATCCAGAGTATTTCCCCAGATACCAAAGATAGCTTGCCATAAATTTGTGGCAGTGTTGAATTGTAAGTCTGTTAATTTGCTGCACATTTTCACTGGCAAGTTGTACACATGCAGAATACTTGAAGCACAAGCTCTAATTGACACTGTTCCAATTTGTAGCAAATTTGCATGGCAAGTCTCTAGCAAGAGCAAAGTTGCAGTGGTGAGTCCACAGCAACAGCTCTGCAAGTCTACAGCATGAAAATTCAGTGACAGTGACCCCCTGTGGTGGGATGACTATTACAGAACTGAACCAGAACGTGCAGCAGACTTGCAGAATGCTTGCAAAAAAAAGTTGATCTGGAGTCAAGCAATGCGGACTTGCAGCAATTCTTCAACAAACTTGTAAAGCCGGGCAAGTCTAGCAATATCTTAGCAAGTAATTTTCTAACTTGCAGCACAATTGTTTGCTATCTGGGTTTTGTGTCTGTTGGGACAGCCTGCTACAGAGTTTAACATACTATTGATACAATATACTGGTGTGCTATAAATGTTATTCTGTAACTTCTTTGAAGTATTTGGCAGTATTGAACGATATGTATTGATTCTGCTACTCATTTTCAGGTGCTTTCATTGCCTTGAATTAACCTGTTTTTTTGTTCTCTCTCTCTCTTTTTTTTTTGTATTTATAAGAATTTTTTATTTTTATAAATTAAATCTGATAAAAGGAAAAAAAGGAGAAGAAAAAAAGTCAGCTAACCAGCATGCCTGTTACCGGTCATTAACTTAATAGCTGGTGATGAAGAAACAATAAGGGCCACATTCCTGGCCTTAATACCTTCAAAATTAATTTCTGAAATTGCAATTCATATTGCCAGCTCTAAACCACATTTTGAAGAACCAGAAATATTGTTGTTTTCCTGAGAGTTGCTTTGATGTAGTCTGGTATAAAGTGAATTGCACATACCTGCAGTAACTTTCACTCCCCCGCGTCACCTAAATGAATGAGATGTTCTGATTGGGCAAATCTCCAACACTGCCTGGTAGCAACTTCCTGCCTGTCACACTATACCATTAGTCGGTAAGGTACATACATACTTATGTAACTATGTAAAAATTGCTATTTTTACAATTCATCTTTAAAAGCCAAGAACGCCCTTAGGGTTTATGCCTACAAAAGTTTTCCAACATTCCCATTTGATTGATTTCTGTTGGGGGCAGCTTCACATGGATCAAAATTCGGCCAGCCCTTCTGAAAAGGAGGAATTTTGATCCATCTATGTTCAAGATTAGTGATGGCCGAACGGTTCGCCCGGCGGTCGTTTCGCGGCGAATTTCCGACATTCGCGGTCCGCACGTTCGAACGCCTTTTTCCGTCGTTCGCCGCGGCGGACTTACGTGTTTAATGTATACAAGAACTTTAACCTTTGGTGACACGTTTATCATGTGATACAGGACAGCCAATTGAGACATGACAGCACATGGACACTTGTACATTCCCCCTAACCTATAAATACACCCGATCCGGTGGCCATTTTACATTCTTTCTTCTGTTAAGATAGGGACAGGTTCCTGTGTGGAGTAGGGAGAGATAAACCACTAGCTATTTGGTACACAAAAGTTCTTTTCAGGACTGGTATAGGTGTTAGGTGTTGATAGGTTTGCTGTGCTGCTGATTCTTGCAGCAGCCTGAGTGTCTTTTGTTAGTTTAGAGAAAGGGAAAGGACGGTGTATGCTACAGGGACAGCCAGATTAGTCTTTCATCATCATCATCATCATCATCATCATTAGCTGTTACTATCAAGGTCCACAAAAGAGCTGTTCCAGTAACCACTAATCGTTCTCTTTTTTTGCCAATTTGTATAGGGACAGGAAGGAAGCAGTGTTGTCAGGCAGTGAGGGTAATTTTAAAGACTTGCTGTTATTATTAGTTCCACAAAGGTTCTTTTCAGGACTGGTATCAGTGGTACAGTAATAGGCTTGTACATGTATAATATTCTTTCTTCCAAATATAGAAAGGATATTATACTTGACTGCTGCCCTTCTGCTGCAGTCTGCTAAACATTCACAACTCACTTGTTCCACAAAAGTTCTTATAAGGACTGGTAACTTGGTATAGGGTGCTACGGTACATAGGCTTGAGTGCGGTACAGTCTGCTGTTCTGTAAGGACCGCTATCGGTCCACAATAGATAGGGTTGACGTGCACCACTGCTGACCGCTGCCCTATACTGCAGCAGTCCTTCAGCGGTATAGGGACTGACGTACAGTCTGCTAAACACTAATACACAACCTGCTTGGTCCACAAAAGTTCTTATAAGGACTGGTAACTTGGTATAGGGTGCTACGGTACATAGGCTTGAGTGCGGTACAGTCTGCTGTTCTGTAAGGACCGCTATCGGTCCACAATAGATAGGGTTGACGTGCACCACTGCTGACCGCTGCCCTATACTGCAGCAGTCCTTCAGCGGTATAGGGACTGACGTACAGTCTGCTAAACACTAATACACAACCTGCTTGGTCCACAAAAGTTCTTATAAGGACTGGTAACTTGGTATAGGGTGCTACGGTACATAGGCTTGAGTGCGGTACAGTCTGCTGTTCTGTAAGGACCGCTATCGGTCCACAATAGATAGGGTTGACGTGCACCACTGCTGACCGCTCACCTATACTGCAGCAGTCCTTCAGCGGTATAGGGACTGACGTACAGTCTGCTAATCACTAACACACAACCTGCTTGTTCCACAAAAGTTCTTATAAGGACTGGTAACTTGGTATAGGGTGCTACGGTACATAGGCTTGAGTGCGGTACAGTCTGCTGTTCTGTAAGGACCGCTATCGGTCCACAATAGATAGGGTTGACGTGCACCACTGCTGACCGCTGCCCTATACTGCAGCAGTCCTTCAGCGGTATAGGGACTGACGTACAGTCTGCTAAACACTAATACACAACCTGCTTGGTCCACAAAAGTTCTTATAAGGACTGGTAACTTGGTATAGGGTGCTACGGTACATAGGCTTGAGTGCGGTACAGTCTGCTGTTCTGTAAGGACCGCTATCGGTCCACAATAGATAGGGTTGACGTGCACCACTGCTGACCGCTCACCTATACTGCAGCAGTCCTTCAGCGGTATAGGGACTGACGTACAGTCTGCTAATCACTAACACACAACCTGCTTGTTCCACAAAAGTTCTTATAAGGACTGGTAACTTGGTATAGGGTGCTACGGTACATAGGCTTGAGTGCGGTACAGTCTGCTGTTCTGTAAGGACCGCTATCGGTCCACAATAGATAGGGTTGACGTGCACCACTGCTGACCGCTCACCTATACTGCAGCAGTCCTTCAGCGGTATAGGGACTGACGTACAGTCTGCTAATCACTAACACACAACCTGCTTGTTCCACAAAAGTTCTTATAAGGACTGGTAACTTGGTATAGGGTGCTACGGTACATAGGCTTGAGTGCGGTACAGTCTGCTGTTCTGTAAGGACCGCTATCGGTCCACAATAGATAGGGTTGACGTGCACCACTGCTGACCGCTGCCCTATACTGCAGCAGTCCTTCAGCGGTATAGGGACTGACGTACAGTCTGCTAAACACTAATACACAACCTGCTTGGTCCACAAAAGTTCTTATAAGGACTGGTAACTTGGTATAGGGTGCTACGGTACATAGGCTTGAGTGCGGTACAGTCTGCTGTTCTGTAAGGACCGCTATCGGTCCACAATAGATAGGGTTGACGTGCACCACTGCTGACCGCTCACCTATACTGCAGCAGTCCTTCAGCGGTATAGGGACTGACGTACAGTCTGCTAATCACTAACACACAACCTGCTTGTTCCACAAAAGTTCTTATAAGGACTGGTAACTTGGTATAGGGTGCTACGGTACATAGGCTTGAGTGCGGTACAGTCTGCTGTTCTGTAAGGACCGCTATCGGTCCACAATAGATAGGGTTGACGTGCACCACTGCTGACCGCTCACCTATACTGCAGCAGTCCTTCAGCGGTATAGGGACTGACGTACAGTCTGCTAATCACTAACACACAACCTGCTTGTTCCACAAAAGTTCTTATAAGGACTGGTAACTTGGTATAGGGTGCTACGGTACATAGGCTTGAGTGCGGTACAGTCTGCTGTTCTGTAAGGACCGCTATCGGTCCACAATAGATAGGGTTGACGTGCACCACTGCTGACCGCTGCCCTATACTGCAGCAGTCCTTCAGCGGTATAGGGACTGACGTACAGTCTGCTAAACACTAATACACAACCTGCTTGGTCCACAAAAGTTCTTATAAGGACTGGTAACTTGGTATAGGGTGCTACGGGACATAGGCTTGAGTGCGGTACAGTCTGCTGTTCTGTAAGGACCGCTATAGGTCCACAATAGATAGGGTTGACGTGCACCACTGCTGACCGCTCACCTATACTGCAGCAGTCCTTCAGCGGTATAGGGACTAAGAGTTTTGTCACAGGGTCATTTAAAAAATGACATGCAGAGGAAGAGGCAGGCCCTTCCGCAGGGGTGGTAGGGGTAGGGCAGGAGCAACAGGCTTGAGCCAAAGTGGGAAGTTGCAGAAGGTGCGTTCAATTACTTTAAAGGATGCACCAGACTTGGTTGAGTGGCTCGCTCAGCCTTACTCTTCTGCACCCTCCTCATCCTCTCGATCTGCACCCTCTTCTTCACTCTCTGCTATGTGCACCCCCAAAGACACTACCACCAACAACACGACCACCACCACCACCACCACATACCTTCCGCTTGAGTCACTGGAATTATTTTCCGATCCATATCAAGAGGACATTTCTGATGCGCAGCCACTCTTGGTATTGGATCAGGAAGAGGAGGTAGCAACAAGCGCTACTCAGCAGTCTGACGCCAGTACCCAGATCAGCCCAAGGAGGAGGTTGGTCCCCGGTGTTGCTGCCTACTCCGAGATCTCTACTTATAGCGGTGGGGAAGGTGACGTTGATGATGACGTGTCTAGTGATGTCACGTGGGTGCCCACAAGAGAGGAAGAGGAGGGGAGTTCAGAGGGAGATATGGACCAGCAGATAGGGAGGAGAAGCAGCAATGACTTACATTGCACAGCAGGGACAAAGCAGACTGCAAATGTATCAGGAGCGAGTCATCGACCATGTACGGTCACATCTGGCGCTCCCAGGACACCGGCACATGGCTCCGCAGTGTGGGCTTTTTTTAACGTGTCCGCTGCTGACAATAGCGTTGCCATCTGCAATCTTTGCAGTCAACGCGTTAGTCGCGGTAAGCCCAATACTCACCTAGGGACGACCGCCTTAAGAAGGCACATGAGCAGCCATCACCGAGCCCAGTGGGAGCAACGGAACACACAAAGCCACACTGCAGGCTCTCACCGTCCAGCCTCGTCTTCTACTTCTCCTTCTCCTCTCTCCTCACAATTGTCCTCCACTCCACCTTCCATCACGCCAAGCTCACATTTTTCTGCAAAAAGGCAGGCTTCCGTGGGCCTAATGTTTGAGCGTAAAAAAATGATGATGCCGGATAACCCTCTTGCCCAACGGTTGGCGGCTGGCTTGTCAGAACTCATAGCCCGCCAACTACTGCCATATAAACTGGTGGACTCGGAGGCCTTTCGCAAATTTGTGGCCATTGGAACACCACAATGGAAGGTCCCAGGAAGGAAGTATTTCTCAGAGAAGGGCATCCCAGAGCTATATGGCCATGTTCAGCGGCAAGTGAATGTATCTCTGGCACACAGTGTCGGTGCCAAGATACATCTGACCACAGACACGTGGTCTAGCAAACACGGGCAGGGAAGGTATATCAGTTTTACTGCCCACTGGGTGAACCTTCTGACGGCCGTCAAGCATGTAACCCGTGGCACCCGTGTAGATTTGGTTTTACCGCCACGGATTGCATGCAGGCCTGACTCTTCTTCTCCTCCTCCTACTCCATCCTCCTCCCTCTCCTCCTCAGCTGCCTCCTCCTTTTCCGCTGCTAGCGTCTCTTCCACTGCACCGCCCAAGCTCCCCAGAACCTATTCCACATGCCAGGTGAGACGTTGCCATGCCGTGCTGCGTCTGTTGTGCCTGGAAGCAAAGAGCCACACTGGCCCGGCACTCCTTTCAGCTTTGCGTTCACAGGCAGATGAGTGGCTAACACCGCTCAATTTGACAGTTGGTAAAGTGGTGTGTGACAACGGTGCCAATCTGCTTAGCGCATTGAAACAGGGCAAAATCACGCACGTGCCGTGCATGGCACACGTCTTAAACTTGGTCGTGCAGCGATTCCTTGTCAAATACCCTGGGGTCCAGGACATCTTGCGGCAGGCAAGGAAAATCTCGGCCCATTTCAGAAGATCTTACACGGCCATGGCTCGCCTTGCTGACATTCAGCGGCGACACCATCTGCCGGTCAGACGTCTTATTTGCGATTGCCCGACGCGATGGAACTCAACCTTCTATATGCTTGATAGGCTGCTCCAGCAGAAACGTGCAGTTAACGTCTACCTGTATGAACTCTGCGAAAGAAACGGTTCTGGGGAGCTGGGTTTTTTTTCACCGCGCCAGTGGCTGCTCATGCGCGACACATGCAGACTTCTGCGGCCATTTGAGGAGATCACCAAACTGGTCAGTCGCAGCCATGGCGCCATCAGTGACATGGTACCTTATGCCTTCTTTCTGGAGCGTGCATTGCGTCGTGTCATTGATCAGGCTGTGGAGGAGCAGGAGCGGGAAGATGAGGAAGTCGCAATGCTGGATGAATTCCCAGGGGGGGCTACTCTATCTGAGACAAGTCAACAACAGGAGTCTGATGAGGAGTCAGAGGAGGATGGTGCCGGGGCGGATGAGCAGGAGCAAGAAGAGCATGCTTTAAACCTTTCTGGGATCCCTGTTGTGCGAGGATGGGGAGAGGAGAATGAAGAGGACGACATTATCCTGGATGATGAGCAGGAGCCAGGCCACCACACCGCTTCCACTTTAGTGCAAATGGGGGCCTTCATGCTCCAGTGTTTTAATAGGGACCCCCGTATAAAAAGCATGAGGGTCAAGGACCAGTACTGGGTGGCAACGTACTTAGACCCCCGGTACAAACACAAAATGGCGGAAATGTTACCGCCGTCGCAGAGGGCTGTCAGAATGCAGCACTTCCAGGCCTTGCTTCGAGAAATGCTGCATTCTGCTTTTGCGTGCGCTGGCAGAGGAGCAATTCCCACTCCCAGAGAAGGATTTGCGGGTACCAATCCAACAGCGCCTGCAAGAAGAGGCCGGTTTGAAGATGTGTTGGTGACTTCGGATATGAGGTCATTCTTTCAGCCGACCCATCGACAGGTGTCATCCGGATCCAGCATCAGGGAACGCCTAGACCGTCAGGTGTCCGACTACATTGGGTTAACGGCCGATGTGGACGCTCTGAGGAGTGATGAACCCCTAGACTACTGGGTGGGCAGGCTTGACCTCTGGCCAGAGCTTGCCCAATTTGCAATCGAACTGTTGGCTTGCCCCTCATCCAGTGTCCTGTCCGAAAGGACGTTCAGCGCAGCAGGGGGGATTGTGACCGATAAGCGTACTCGCCTAGCTCACCACAGTGTTAACTACCTCACATTTCTAAAAATGAATGAGGCATGGATCTCGGAGGAATTCAACACATGTGACCAGTAGACCATGTATATGTCTATAAACTATTTTTTTAATCAAGCACACAGACCTTCTTAATTCATTTGGCTCACTTCCTTGACCCAAAAAAGCACACCGTACTATATGCCCCTACCCTCCTCTTTGAAGAGGTTGAGCGGTGTCATATTTCTACTGGGGCTGCTTATGATATCCCTGTGCTGTGCTGACTTCCTCCTGGGGGTTCTTATTATGAAGGGATCACACTATCCCTGTGCTGTGCTGACTTCCTCCTGGGGGTTCTTATTATGAGGGGATCACACCATCCCTGTGCTGTGCTGACTTCCTCCTGGGGCTGCTTACGGTGCTGCTGTCAGTGCTGTATGTCACGGTGCTGCTGTCAGCGCTGTATGTCACGGTGCTGCTGTCAGCGCTGTATGTCACGGTGCTGCTGTCAGCGCTGTATGTCACGGTGCTGCTGTCAGCGCTGTATGTCACGGTGCTGCTGTCAGCGCTGTATGTCACGGTGCTGCTGTCAGCGCTGTATGTCACGGTGCTGCTGTCAGCGCTGTATGTCACGGTGCTGCTGTCAGCGCTGTATGTCACGGTGCTGCTGTCAGCGCTGTATGTCACGGTGCTGCTGTCAGCGCTGTATGTCACGGTGCTGCTGTCAGCGCTGTATGTCACGGTGCTGCTGTCAGCGCTGTATGTCACGGTGCTGCTGTCAGTGCTCTGTATTACGGTGCTGCTGTCAGATGCCTCTATCACGGTGCATGTGTCATTCCGGTATGTCACGCTGCTGGTGATCATCTCCTGCACCCTCTTCTTTGCCTACCCTGGTCCCTGACCTTCCCTCTCCTCCATTGCCTTCATTAGCTCCATAGTCCTGAATTGTTAGAACAATTTCCCAAATAAAATAAAAATGCTTGTAGTTATCGATCCCAAATTCACCTCATACATGTATTATGTCATTGTCCAGATGGTGGGACTACGTTTTACCCCCTAATAATTACCACGTGGCCGCAAATTCGACATGAAGGTTTGCAAAGTTCGCCTCCCATTGAAGTCAATGGGGCCCGCGGCGAACGTTCGGTTTCGCGAACGTTTGGGTCCGTTCGCATTTCGCGTTCGCGAAACGTCCCGTCGGAAGTTCGTCCATCACTATTCAAGATTAGGGTTGTGGAGATTAGATGTTAACCATTTGCCGACTGTATTACTTAAGTATATGGCAGCAAGGTGGCACTGCTGACAACTCCGGGCTAAGGGCGCACATGCACACCGCCAGAGGCCCCCTCCCACTGTGATTATGCACAGCGGAAGCTGATCTGCGGGCACTGTGGACTTGATGTCTGCCAGCTCCCACCGATCATCCTATGTAAACAAGGCGATTCACCATTCTGTCAGTAGGGAAGGCATGAATTCTGTGTTCCTGCAAAGCAGGCACAGGGATCCATGCCTTCGCCTAGCAAAAGCACCTCCCACACTGTAAAAAAACACTGGGTAGCCACACAGTTAACCCTTTGATGAGCCCCAATGTTAACCCTTTTCCAGTCAGTGTCATTAGTAGACTGACAGTGCATATTTTTAGCACTGATCACTATATTAGTGTCACTGGTCCCCAAAAAGTATCAAAAGTGTCAGTTAGTGTCTGACTGTCCGTCAAAATTTCGCAGTCCCACTATAAGTTGCTGATTGCCACCATTACTATTAAATAACAATTAAAAATATCCCATAGTTTTAGATGCTATAACTTTTGCACAAACCAATCAATATACCCTTATTGAGATTTTCTTACCAAAAATATGTAACAGAATAATATTGGCCTAAATTAATGAATAAAACATTTTTTTTACATTGTTTTATTGGATATGTTTTATAGCAGAAAGTAAACAAATCTTTTTTTTTTTTTTTTTTTTTTAATTGTTGCCATTTTTTTGTTTATAGAACAAAAAATAAAAACCACAGAGGTGATTAAATACCACCAAAAGAAATCTCTATTTGTGGGAAAAAAGGACATAAACGTAATTTGGATACAGCGACGCATGACCGTGCAATTGTCAGTTAACCACTTCAGCCCCGGAAGCAGTTACACACTTCCTGACCAAGCCATTTTTTGCAATACGGCACTGCATCGAATTAACTGACAATTGTGCAGTCGTGCATTGTACATTGTACTTAAACAAAATCCTTTTTTCCCCACAAATAGAGCTTTGTTTTGGTGGCATTTGATCACCTCTGCAGTTTTTATTTTTTGCGCTATAAACAAAATAAGACCGAAATTTTGAAAAAATAAGCAATTTTTTTTTACCTTTGCTATAATAAATATTCCCAAAAAATATATAAAAAAACTATAGAAATAAGTTGGTCCACACTATCCCAGAAACACATTACTATTATAGGTACCTCATCCCCTAATAATTCTGCAAATATTGTATCCAAAAGTAGGAAAAAAGGGGAGCAGGGGATTTTTATACGGTACACTTTATAAAGAAACAGAGATTTCTTATAAAAGAATTCATAGCTTTAATATTTAGAAATATATTAAAAATATTTTGTAAAGACAAAAATAGCAAATACACTCATTATACAAAACAGTACATGACATAAAGCATAGGGGATCCTGAAAATGTTAGTTGCTGAGACTGATCGTATTTCCTCCCGACATGTTTCGCGTTTTTGCTTCTTCAGGGGAGTATGCAACTAACATGAACATAAACACAAAGAAAAGGTTTAAGAGTACAGAATGTACATCTATGCCGTACAATTAAATACACATAAAATTCAGGACATTAAATATGAAATTAGTCTCAATGTGCTTAGTCCGAGGAGGTACAATGCTTACCCAGGTGTAGTCATTCCCAACATCGCAACACACAAGCCAATAGATGGTGGAATAGGTGGCAGAAATTATGGGACAGGATCAAGTGCTAAAAACAACCCAGCCCCATGCAGGGCATAGATGGAGGTAGACAAGCGCTACAAAGATCAAAAACAAAATCCAGAGATAAGTGCTGAGTTTACAAATCCAGTACAGACATTGAAAAGTGTTACTTTGTAACAGAAGGGGTAAACGATATCATTCCCTCAATTATAGGAGGGAATTGGGGCTGAAGAGCATGCCTCCATATTAAGACAAGAAATACTGATTATCAGAGGAGTGAAACAATTGATTGTAATTATAATTAGGGTTACGCCTAATTAGTATATAGGTTATAGAAGGTAACTGTTTGGGATATATAACTAGTATGCTGTTAAAGATAATAAAGAGGAATAAAAATTATTTTTACCTGCAGTTATGGTCAAAGATGAAAAAATTAGTTCCATGTGATAATAGTACAGGTGCAACAGATCACAATGAAAGAATCAATCGATTCATTGTAGTGTTTTGTAAGTTACAGAGTGCAGCGCTATGCTGCCACTCTAAGCTTGCTGAACCTACAAGCAAATAAGGGAAAGGATGAAATAGGTATAGGTATGTATGGGTAAGAAAAGATGTTACAGCAGTATAGAGTTCAACTGAGAAAATATATTTACCAAACAGAAAGGGTCAGCGTGGCGGCAATGTCTGTGCTGAACCTGCACTACAGGTGAAATGACAGCGCTGCCTTTTAAATCCCCCATCCATCGAGCCGGCGTCTGACGAAAGGCAAAAGGCAAAAGGCGAAAGACAAAGGCCAGCATAAGGGGCAGATAAAGCGACGATTGTCATGGCTTCTAACCCAAACGGGGATTACATGCCCATGGCCTTTGTCTTCCCGCCCCTTAAGGGCGGAGAGCCAGCGCAGCCCCATCTCCATCAGCATTTATCCAAACAAACCTCGTGTTAGCACTGAGGCATTATGGGGTTGGTAGTTCAAATGCCGATTCGAAAGGCTTTGCACATGCTCACTGCTTCCACCTATGGCTGTCCGCATCGAGCCGGTGACGTCAGACGCCGGCTCGATGGATGGGGGATTTAAAAGGCAGCGCTGTCATTTCACCTGTAGTGCAGGTTCAGCACAGACATTGCCGCCACGCTGACCCTTTCTGTTTGGTAAATATATTTTCTCAGTTGAACTCTATACTGCTGTAACATCTTTTCTTACCCATACATACCTATACCTATTTCATCCTTTCCCTTATTTGCTTGTAGGTTCAGCAAGCTTAGAGTGGCAGCATAGCGCTGCACTCTGTAACTTACAAAACACTACAATGAATCGATTGATTCTTTCATTGTGATCTGTTGCACCTGTACTATTATCACATGGAACTAATTTTTTCATCTTTGACCATAACTGCAGGTAAAAATAATTTTTATTCCTCTTTATTATCTTTAACAGCATACTAGTTATATATCCCAAACAGTTACCTTCTATAACCTATATACTAATTAGGCGTAACCCTAATTATAATTACAATCAATTGTTTCACTCCTCTGATAATCAGTATTTCTTGTCTTAATATGGAGGCATGCTCTTCAGCCCCAATTCCCTCCTATAATTGAGGGAATGATATCGTTTACCCCTTCTGTTACAAAGTAACACTTTTCAATGTCTGTACTGGATTTGTAAACTCAGCACTTATCTCTGGATTTTGTTTTTGATCTTTGTAGCGCTTGTCTACCTCCATCTATGCCCTGCATGGGGCTGGGTTGTTTTTAGCACTTGATCCTGTCCCATAATTTCTGCCACCTATTCCACCATCTATTGGCTTGTGTGTTGCGATGTTGGGAATGACTACACCTGGGTAAGCATTGTACCTCCTCGGACTAAGCACATTGAGACTAATTTCATATTTAATGTCCTGAATTTTATGTGTATTTAATTGTACGGCATAGATGTACATTCTGCACTCTTAAACCTTTTCTTTGTGTTTATGTTCATGTTAGTTGCATACTCCCCTGAAGAAGCAAAAACGCGAAACATGTCGGGAGGAAATACGATCAGTCTCAGCAACTAACATTTTCAGGATCCCCTATGCTTTATGTCATGTACTGTTTTGTATAATGAGTGTATTTGCTATTTTTGTCTTTACAAAATATTTTTAATATATTTCTAAATATTAAAGCTATGAATTCTTTTATAAGAAATCTCTGTTTCTTTATAAAGTGTACCGTATAAAAATCCCCTGCTCCCCTTTTTTCCTACTTTTGGATACAATATTTATATAAAAAAACTAATTTCTTTTTTTTTTTTTGGTGGAGAATGCCAAAAAAACACCAAAAAAAAAAAAAAAAAAACTAATTTCTTCCTAAGTTTAGGCCGATATTATTATTATTTGTAGTATTCTTCTACATATTTTTGGTATAAAAAATAGATATATGGCATTTTTATTATTATTTATTATTATTATTATTATTATTATTTTCTAGCAATGGCGTCAATCTGCCATTTTTATTGGGACTTTGAAATTGAGACGGGCAAATCGGACACTTTTGACAGTATTTTGGGGCGATCAAGGGGTTAAATGTGTTCCCTATTGAGTGTTTCTAACTGTGGGGGATGGGACAGACTGGGGGGAGGAGACTGACCATTGCTCATAAGCAGTAGGAAGAATAGATCAGTCTCCTCACCCCTGACAGAATGTAGATCTGTCTGTTTACATATCTTTGTTCTGTCCTTCTCAGGAGCAATTGCTATACTTCTTAAAGCGCCCACCATACAGCTATGGCCATACACACAGGAGTGCCAGTGTGCCACCGTATTTTGTTAAAATATTGCAGTGCCGTATTGCAAAAAATGGCTTTCAGAGGTCAAATAGTTAAGAAACAAGTGAAGGGTTAAGTGTTGGGGTGATTAAAGGCTTGTTTCACAGGTTAGGATAGTTGGTCCTAGTGTAGTGTAGAGGAGGAGTAGACAACCTTACAGAGGTAGATACCTACCTGAACAACATGGGAGAAGTCAAAGATCACTGGGCACAGTGTCGATCCCTCACACCTGATTTTAACCTTTAGTTGCCATGCAACCGTGTCGCAATTGTGCGTATAGTAAGGCAATCATGGGTTTAAATCAGGTGGTGAGGAGGCAACATATCGCCTGCTCACCAACTGTCAAACACACTTCGCTTTTTAGAGGAGCAAAAGTGCCTGCTGCAGCGACACCCTTAAGGCTCGTTCACATGTAAAGTTTAGGGGTGGTAAAACCCTGCGGTGTAGTGGCGGTTTTAATACCCCCAATCCCTACCCCATTTAGCTGCTGAGATAGCACACAAGGTGTACACATGCAACAGCAGGATTTACTGTAAGTCCCCTGTTGCATTTGGTGGGTGCCAATGCCTGCCAGTCATGACTCTTTCCTGCTGCTGGCACCACCCTGGAGGCCGCTAGCTGGTGTAAGAGGTGGCGTGCAGTTGGTATCACTCCACATGGGACAGTAGTCAGCACTACAGACGAGACATTTTTTTTTAGTGGCACTTGCTCTCTACTACAGCTCCAACTTTACAAGTGGTTCCTCTTTATTTCATTCTGTTTAATGCTTTGGAATGGCGGGTCAGCAAGCCCAGACCACAATCTACCAGTCAACTTCCACAATCTACTGGTAGATCGAGATCTACGGGTTGCTAACCCCTGGTGTAGAGTATACTGTATCTTATAAATAGAGTCATACAATAAAAAAAACAAAAAACAAGAAGCTTACAGAAATAGTCTAAAAAATCTTTAACTTGTTGATAACTTATAGATAACTCCAGGGGCATTGCTAGGTCGACCAAAAGATCTGGGGCTAGAGCCCATAGCAGTGTAGTAAAGAAAGCCATACTTTTGAATGGGCATGCACATATATATACAGTAATATACGTGTGTGTGTGAGTATATATATCCCCAGAGAGCCCCCCACTTACATAAGGGTCCCCAGAGAGCCCCCTTACATCAGGGTCCCCAGACAGCCTCCTCCTTACTTCAGAGTCCCCAGAGAGCCTCTCCCTTGTATCAGGGTCCCCAGAGAGCTCCCCCCACTTACATCAGGGTTCCCAGAGAGCCCCCTTACATCAGGGTCCCCAGAGAGCCTCCTCCTTACATCAGGGTCCCCAGAGAGCAACCCCTTTGCATCAGGGTCCCCAGACAGTCTCTTTCTTACATCAGAGTCCCCAGAGAGCCTCCCCCTTACATCAGGGTCCCCAGAGAGCCTCCTCCTTACATCAGAGTCCCCAGAAAGCGTCCCCCTTGCATCAGGGTCCCCAGGGAGCACCCCACTTACATCAGGGTTCCCAGAGAGCCCCCCTTACATTAGGGTCCCCAGAGAGCCTCTTCCTTACATCAGGGTCCCCAGAGTGCCCCCCTTTGCATCAGGGTCCCCAGAGAGCCTCCTCCTTACATCAGAGTCCCCAGAGAGCCTCCCCCTTGCATCAGGGTCCCAGAGAGCCCCCCACTTACATCAGGGTTCCCAGAGAGCCCCCCTTATATTAGGGTCCCCAGAGAGTCTCCCACTTAAATTTGGGTCCCCAGAGAGCCTCCCCCTTAAAATCAGGGTCCCCAGAGAGCTTCCCCCTTGCATCAGGGTCCCCAGAGAGCCTCCCCCTTGCATCAGGGTCCCCAGAGAACCTCCCCTCCCCTTGGGGACCCCTGCAGAGACTCTGGGCCATGGGCCCCAGATTCGGGGCTTTAACCCCAAAAAACACCCCCTAGAGATGCCACTGGATAACTCAAAGATGTAACGACATGTGTTTTTGCTACTAGTAGATAAAAGAAATGCACAGATCAGTGAACAATACAAGATACATTTTAATTTCATTTTTAGGTAGACGGACTCAGTAAGCACAACCTAGGATCGTATCATTTCAGCAGCACTGCTGCCCTTCTACACTGCTCACATTTGCTATGTCTTCTGACACTTACATATTCCACAATAAAGGTTACTTAGCACTTCCAAAGATGTTATCATGTTCATTGTCATAAAGGCCAGCCACTTTTACAAGAGACATTTCATGGATGAACTGCCATAGGATCTCTTTTAAATGAGGAAATGCATTCTGTGTGGAGGTCCACCACCTGTACCAGTGTGGACCAAACAAGGCAAGGTATTTTCTCATATGAATCTTTACTATACACATGAATAGCATATCTGACATAACATATCTGCATGTCCTATGCTGTGCCAGCTTCGTTCTCACACTGCCTTTGCACAGCTCCCAACTGTCCCTGATTTCGAGGGACTGTCCCTGATTTGGAACAATGTCCCTCTGTTCCTCTTTCCTCCTAATTTGTCCCTCGTTTTGGTCTGATCTATATAGTTGTATATAAAATCTATCTTTATCTATTAAAAAGTGTTTCCCAGAGCTAAACCTTTCATCAAATTTCTAAATTGCTGCATCAATTTTAAAAGCCAATATAAAAGAAAAGTAGTGGTAAAAAAAAAGCACTTGTAGATTTAATTAACCTTTTTTTTTGGGGGGGGGGGGGGGATAGGATTTGACCTGCTTTAATATTTTAAAATGTTAAAGCGGAGTTCCGCTTAAAAAAATAAGATAAAAGTCAGCAACTACAAATACTGCAGCTGCTGACTTTTAATAATCGGACACTTACCTGTCCCAGGGTCCTGCAATGCGGGGGAACGAAGCCCCGCTCATCTCCCTCTCCGCTCTGCGGTGCCAGCATTGTAACTGTGGGCGCCGGGCTGTGGCTACACAGCCTGGCACCCACTGCGCATGCGCGAGACGCACCACGTGCCGTGACTGGTCAGGCAATCATCTGGGACCTGTGATGTGTCCCAGATGATTGCTGAGAGGGAGGGGGGAGAGGTGATCTCCCTTCTGGTGCTGCGGTGTGGCAGGAGGAAGTGAGAGCTGTGACCCTCTAAAAAGAGGGTATCCGCTCCCCCCCAAAAAAATAACATGCCAAATGTGGCATGTCAGCGGGTCACCTTCCCTTAAAGCGGAAGTTCCATTCTTGGGTGTACTGTAACTCCACTTTAAAGAATGTGGCTGTGCTGGGGCTGGTTTAAAGTGTATCTTAACCCAAAGCGAAAGATGCCTCGTATTGCCGGTGACTAGAGCTTGGTGGGGTGGCTGTTTTTACTTTTCATTTTTCAAGCTTCTTTTTCTTTATTTTGACCCAGTAATTCTGCAAATAACACACTTTCTATCGCTAGGGAGCCATGTCACTCCTCCAATGTATTTATGGAGGATCTCATGGTTATCACCCCAGGCTCCATGCAAAAAAGGGAGAAAGGCTGGTGTCATGGAAATCAGCTAAAACAACATTTAATTAATGCAGGTGAACAACAATCAAAAAATCCAACACGTTTCGGCCATCCGGTCTTAACCACTTGCCGACCACCCGCCGATTGATGGCGGCAGAATGGCACTCCTGTGCAAATAGCTGGAGCTGTACGGTGGGCGTTTTAAGGAGTATAGGGGGTCACCCGCCATGTGACATGACCGCTGGCTACCCACTATTGCTCAATGTAAACAGACAGATCTCCGTTCTGTCAGGGGTGACGAGACTAATCTGTTGTTCCTACTGCTTAGGAACAACAATTGGTCTCCTCCCCCAGGCAGTCCCATCCCCTTCAGTTAGAAACACTCCCTAGGACACACAATTAACCCTTTGATTGCCCCCTAGTGTTAACCCCTTCCCTGCTGGTGACATTTACACAGTCATCCGTGGCTATTTTTAGCTCTGATCAATGTATAAATATCAATGATGCCAGAACAGTGTCAAAATTGTCCGATCTGTGTGATGCAACGTCGCAGTCCCCCAAAAAAATTGCAGCTCGCCACCACTGCTAGTAAAAAAAAAATATATATATATATATATATATATATATATATTGTGAGGGGTTAGCTCGGTAGCGGGTGTGTGTGACCCCCTGGATGGGTTCACAACACAAAGTCAGGCACAGCAGACAGCGGTGTAGGTTCAAAAAAACAAAAGATCCGGTTTATTTCTGCTACATGCAGTGATACATAAACAGCCAAACAAAATAAAACAAGAAAATAAATCCTGGTCAGCTTGACCTCTAACTACACACGTAGACTCCCTGTCTAACAACTGGGTGCAGCCTTGTGCTGCCCCAGTCCCTGTCTCTATTGTAGGGGTTTGCCACACAGGCGTTAACTCACCACACAGAACAGATCTCAGACTCCCCAGTCTATACACACAAAACTGGTTCCAGGATGGAGCATCTCCCTATGCATGCTGGGGTTTTTTGTAGAGGTCTTAATGAGCCCACTTACTACAGCTGGGCTCATTAACTCTTCCCCTCTAATTGTAAAAGTCTGCATACAGCCTGAATCTAGGACACACATATTTCCCATCCTGAATACAACCAGGTGATTTTACCTGCGTGCTGCCACATACCCCCCCCCCCTCTTGTTTCAACCTTGGGGTTGTAACACAAGTAGCCAGACACGCATGTATCCGAGACAAAGCATCCACATTCCCCATTTTAACACCAGGGCGATGCTTAACTGTAAAGTTAAATTCCTGTAGGGCCAGGAACCACCTATTTACCCTTCTATTGGTCTCCTTGTTTTGAGCCATCCACTTTAAAGGAGCGTGATCAGTCACCAGGTCAAAGTGCCTACCTAGCAGATAGTACCGAAGGGAATCTAGAGCCCACTTCACTGCTAAACATTCCTTCTCAATCGTGGAGTAATTTACCTCATGGGACTTCAACTTCCTGCTGAGGTAAATGACTGGGTGTTCTTCCCCGTTCCAGACCTGGGATAACACTGCTCCTAACCCAACGTCTGATGCATCAGTTTGTACAACAAAGTCCTTAGAGAAGTCTGGTGAGTACAACACTGGCTGGCTACATAAAGCTGTTTTTAAGGACTGAAATGCTTCTTCAGCCTCTGGGGACCATTTAACCATGACAGACTCTTTCCCTTTTGTCAGGTTGGTGAGGGGCACAGCCTGAGAAGCAAAATGGGGAATGAATCGTCGATAATAGCCAGCGATTCCCAGAAAGGCTCGTACCTGTTTCTTGCTGTTGGGACGTGGCCAACTCTGTATGGCCTCGACTTTATTGACTTGGGGTTTTATCACCCCCCTCCCAATAGTGTACCCAAGATATTTGGCCTCCTCCTGTCCAATGGTACACTTCTTTGGATTGGCCGTAAACCCAGCTTCCCGGATAGAGTCTAGGACTGCTTGTACTTTTGGCAAATGTGAGACCCAGTCTGTGCTATGGATAATCACATCATCCAGGTAAGCTGCAGCATATTTCTGATGGGGCCTCAGAATCTTATCCATTTTCCGCTGGAATGTTGCCGGTGCATTCTGTAACCCAAACGGCATTCTCTTATATTGGAATGCCCCATCTGGGGTTACAAACGCAGTTTTCTCCTTGGCCGACTCGGCCAGGGGAATTTGCCAATACCCTTTGGTGAGATCAAGAGTTGTCATATATCGGGCTGTTCCCAGCCGGTCAATCAACTCATCTATACGTGGCATGGGGTAGGTGTCAAATTTTGTAACTTTATTTAATTGTCTAAAATCGTTACAAAACCGCCAGCTCCCATCAGGTTTGGGCACTAGTACAATAGGACTGGACCAGTCACTCTGGGACTCCTCTATCACACCCAATTCCAGCATCCTTTGAACCTCCCCACGTATTGCCTCCCGTCGGGCCTCTGGTATTCTATAAGGTTTTAGTTTTACCCTTTCTCCTGGCGGGGTGATAATGTCATGCTCTACGCCAGATGTTTGTCCCGGAAGCTCAGAGAAAATCTCTTTGTTACGAAGTACAAACTCTTTAACCTCCTGTTGTTGGGGTTTCGATAAGGTGTCTGCTATTCCAACCTCAGGAACTAAGCAATCAGGCTGTACTTGTGACAAAGTCTCTGCGACTAGGGATTCCCTATCCCTCCAGGCTTTCAGCAGATTGACGTGATAGATCTGCTCCGGCTTTTGCCTTCCTGGCTGTCTAACCCTGTAGTTCACCTCACTAATTTTTTCAATTACTTCATATGGACCTTGCCATTTGGCCAGAAATTTGCTTTCAACCGTAGGGACTAGCACCAAGACCCTATCCCCCGGGGAAAAAGTACGGGTCTTGGCCCCACGGTTGTACACTCTCTGCTGTGCTAACTGCGCTTGGGTTAAATGTTCCTTTACAATTGGCATTACCTGTGCAATTCTATCTTGCATCAGGGCGACGTGCTCAATCACACTCCTGTGAGGAGAACTCTCATTTTCCCAAGTTTCCTTGGCGATATCCAGCAGCCCTCTTGGGTGTCTCCCATAGAGCAACTCGAAGGGTGAGAAACCCGTAGAGGATTGGGGTACCTCCCTAATGGCAAACATCAGATAGGGTATTAGACAATCCCAATTCTTTCCATCTCTATCCACCACCTTCTTTAACATTTGTTTTAGGGTTTTGTTGAATCTTTCAACCAACCCATCTGTTTGGGGGTGATACACAGATGTACGCAATTGCTTCACTTTGTACAACTTGCATAATTCTTTCATAACCCGGGACATAAAGGGTGTACCTTGGTCCGTAAGCAGTTCCTTACAAATACCCACGCGGCTAAAAACAAGGGATAGCTCTTTGGCTATGGTTTTGGCTGAGGTATTTCGGAGAGGAATTGCTTCCGGATAACGGGTGGCATAGTCCAATATAACCAAAATGTACTGATGCCCCCTAGCAGACTTCATTATCGGACCTACCAAATCCATTGTGATCCTCTCAAAGGGGACCTCAATGATAGGAAGAGGTACCAGTGGGTTATGGAAATGTGGCATAGGTGCCGACTTCTGACACACAGGGCAGGAGGAACAATACTTTTCTATTTCCTTCATGACCCCAGGCCAATAGAATCTCTGCAATACCCTCTCTCTGGTTTTCTCTGTCCCCAGATGACCTCCCAGAATGTGTCCATGAGCCAATTCTAACACCAACTCCCTGTAAGGTTTGGGCACCACAAGTTGCTCAATGGTTTCTTCTGCCCTTTGAGCCACTCGATACAGCAGGTCCCTTTCCACAGTGAAGTACGGGTAAGTGCAAGTCTTATCTGGGTTCACTAACTCGCCATCTATTTTCACCACATTTTCCCGTGCCTTTATTAGGGTGGGGTCTTTTAACTGTTCTGTGGCAAAATTTTCCCTGTGAACCTCAAGATCCGTAAACTCCACAGACGGCATGTTTTCAACTGAGGATGTTGGCTCCTCCCCAGTTTCTCGAGTTTCCCCCGCCAATACCGACAAGGGAAATTCAGGAGAGTCCTCACCACTCCCAGAGGAATTCTGGTCATCTTCCTGGTCTATAGGGGCACCAGTGGGGGGCTCAGGACAATCCCAGAGTTCCCAGAATTTTGGAAAATCCCTTCCCACAATAGCATCATGTGGTAAGTGAGACACTAACCCCACCTGATGAGAGAGGTTACCTTTGGGGGTCTCAAAAAACACTGAAGTTACAGGATACTCTCGGGTGTCCCCATGCACACAAATAACAGCCACCCTGTTCTTCCCAGAGACCTCTGTAGTAACTAATTCAGCTTTTATCAATGTTACCAGGCTACCTGAATCTAACAACACATCAACATGTCTACCATTAATACACATTTTCTGTCTCTCAGGTCCCCGAATGGCAGTGCATGCAACTGTCGCAAACAGCGACTGACGTCTCTCCCTTATAAAGTCACATTGCATAGGCTCATCCACAACTGGGCAATTGGCTGCAATATGTCCCTCTTGCCGGCAGCGGTAGCAAATAATTTTTTTCGCTGCCTCTTGCAGCATGGGCTTCCTGGGCTGCTCCCGCCAGACCTTAGGTAGAACTCCCACCCTCTCACTCTCTCCACCCTCACCCCTTGGAGTCATCTTACCCGCCACTGGGGATGATCTGGTCTTAGGGGGGAAAGTCCGTGAGTCCCTGGAAGAGGTGGTCAAGTTCTCTGTAGCCAAGTACCTCTCAACCAGATCCACAAGTTTATCTGCATTTTCTGGGTCTCCATGGCTTACCCATTTTTGGATGGCAGTAGGAAGAGCTCTCAGGAAACGATCCATAACCACACGTTCCACAATGTTTGGTGCGGTCAAAATCTCTGGCTGCAGCCACTTCCTGCTCAGGTGAATGAGATCATACATTTGAGACCTGGGAGGTTTTCCAACCTGAAAAGTCCAGTTATGCACACGCTGAGCCCGGACTGCCAGGGTGACACCCAGCCGTGCCAATATTTCTGCTTTTAGCACCACATAGTCTTTTGCTTGGTCAGGCTCTAGGTCATAATAAGCTTTCTGCGATTCCCCAGTTAACAGAGGGGCCACCAGTCCAGCCCATTGCTCCTTAGGCCACTTTTCCCTTTCCGCAGTCCTTTCAAATGTGGTCAAAAACCCCTCCGGATCATCCTCTCCAGTCATTTTTGTCAGTAAACGGCTCACACCAAAGGATGCGGTATTATTGTTCCCACTTGCTTCATTGGTCTGCGGACGTTGCTGTATCAATGTCTCTATTTGCTGTTGAAAATTCTGCTCTTGCTTCTGCAACAGGTCTATGAAGCGGGCTTCAGATCGCTGCTGGGCTTGTTGCTGAGCTTCCAAACTCTGCTGCAAAGTTGCATTTGTCTGCTACTGGGCTTGTTGTTGAGCTGCAAGGCTCTTTTGTAAAGCTGCATTTGTTTGCTGCTGGTTTGCATTTGCTAGAGCCAGCTGTCTCAGTATCTCCTCCATGCTGGCCTTTAAAAAAAATTGAAAAAAAAAAAAAACTTGCCAAAATTCTCCACCAACTGTGAGGGGTTAGCTCGGTAGCGGGTGTGTGTGACCCCCTGGATGGGTTCACAACACAAAGTCAGGCACGGCAGACAGCGGTGTAGGTTCAAAAAAACAAAAGATCCGGTTTATTTCTGCTACATGCAGTGATACATAAACAGCCAAACAAAATAAAACAAGAAAATAAATCCTGGTCAGCTTGACCTCTAACTACACACGTAGACTCCCTGTCTAACAACTGGGTGCAGCCTTATGCTGCCCCAGTCCCTGTCTCTATTGTAGGGGTTTGCCACACAGGCGTTAACTCACCGCACAGAACAGATCTCAGACTCCCCAGTCTATACACACAAAACTGGTTCCAGGATGGAGCATCTCCCTATGCATGCTGGGGTTTTTTGTAGAGGTCTTAATGAGCCCACTTACTACAGCTGGGCTCATTAACTCTTCCCCTCTAATTGTAAAAGTCTGCATACAGCCTGAATCTAGGACACACATATTTCCCATCCTGAATACAACCAGGTGATTTTACCTGCGTGCTGCCACAATATATATATATATATATATATATATATAGATAGATATATATAGATATATATATATATATATATATATATATATATATATATATATATAAATGCCATAAATCTATCTCCTATATATAGATGCTATAACCTTTGTGCAAACCAACCAATATACGCTCATTGCACTTTTTTTTTTACCAAAAATATGTAGAATACATATTGGCCTAAACCAAGGAAGAAATTATATTTATTATATTTTTGGGGAATATTTACTATAGCTAAAAGTTAAAATGATTGCTTTTTTTATAAATTGTCAGGCTTTTTTTCTTTATAGCGCAAAAAATAAAAACCACAGAAGTGATCAAATACAACCAAAGCAAAGCTCTGTTAGTGGGAAAAAAAGGACGTCAATTTTGTTTGGATACAGAGTCGCATGACTGCATAATTTTCAGTTAAAGTGATGCAGCATCATTCCGTTTCACAAAAAAATGGCCTGGTCAGAAAGTGGGTAAATACTTCTGGGGCTGAAGTGGTTATTCACCCTAATAGGGACTCCAAACATGACTGTACATATGTTGTCAACTCCATTATATAAGGGGAGGGGGCAGGGCAAATGATACTCTATGTAAAATAGCTAAGAAGGAAGATATTCTTTGCAGCTCATAGAAAGAGGCAAAGATATGACATTTCTAGTAGGATCAGCATGTATTTTCTGTACCTGCTGAAAAAAATTTTATCCTGGAAAAAATAAGAAAATGAATGCAGCCACTACATGTAAGAACGATAGGCTGCAACATAAAGTTATTCTTTCTAAGTCTAATGGCCCATACACACGATCCAAATATCGTACAACTTTCTTCGCTTAATAGTCGCAAGTAGAAATTGAATAGGCAACTAAAGTCACAACAATTCTCGTATGACAGAAAAACAAATCGGAAGTGATGTCATATGTTGTAATGTATTTGTCTTGTATTTTCGGACAACAACTATACTGACTAAATCAAAATCGTACGATCTGGTATCATACGTGAAAATTTTTTGCGCTTGCCTGATCTAATAATATCGGATGAACTGTCGTGATCGGCTCTCGAAAAAGTGTACACACGATCCGAAAATTGTACGATTCTTCCTCGGATGACAGTTTGCATACGATATTCGGATTGTGTGTACGGGCCATTAGTCAAACTATCCAAAACTGGATTTGGAACTTTTCACACTAGTGTTTTTGCCCTTTTAGCATCTCCCCCCCCCCAGCACAAATCCCACCCTCCAATTCCCTCTTCCAGTACAAATGCTCCTCACCCCTAAAACTCCACTCGCAAAGACAAATCCTCAATCACCCAGCACAAATTGCTCACCCTCCTGAATTGCCCCTCCCAGCACAAATACCCCCTCCCCCAAACCCCCCATTCTAACACTAATTCTCCTCCCCTTCCAGCACAAATCTCTCCATCACCCCTCTCAGCAACAAATAAATCTTCTCCCCACAAATCCCTCCTCCCTTGTTGTATAAATCCCCACAAACCCTCTCCTTCCTGCTATCAGAAATACTGTCCCTTTCCAAATCAGCCCCCCCATCACTAAATCTTCAACCTCCAGCAAAAACATTTGTTAACTGCCCATCTCCCCCTCACCCCAGGGCTAATTCCTCTCCTGATAAATTTACAGACTTGGATCAGCCAAGGAAATCTTCCCCTAATCCCCTAACTGGCTCCTTCTCCTGTTGTGCATGATACACATCAGAGCCAAGGACGCAACAAGGGGAAGCTTTCCTCGGCTCTGATGTGTATTATTGTGACAAGCAACCAGTGAGAGATGCCAGCTACCGAAGAATGAGTGATTGTGGCATTAGACCTGGGGCACCTCAAATTCATTGGCTGCAAGCGCTGATCTGATGCCAATCGGTTTCTGGTTTTCCAGCATGCCCATTTGACCAAAGCCAGACAGGCTGCTGTACACAATGTCCCAATGTCAGGCAGTTTCTGTTGAATCAGCCAATCTTTGGCCTGTGTGTACCACCCTTTAGATAGTTACATCGTTAGTGAGATTGAATAAAGACCCCAGTCCACCCTGAGTGAGTGTCCCTATCCCTGTACATTGTGTCTCATTAAGATGCTCATCTTTTATATTATTATTTATTTAAGGTACCCATATAGCGGCGTCAATTTATGCAGCACTCCACACATACATCGTCACATCCCGCTCCCTACCCTCAAGGAGCCCACAATCCAAGGTCTCTAACTCACATTCATATTCATATACTAGGGCCAATTTTGGACAGAAACCAATTAACCTACCAGCATGTCTATGGAGTGTGGGAGGAAACCAAAGTACCCGGAGGAAACCCACGCAGGCACAGGGAGAACATGCAAACTCTAGGCAGGTAGGATCATGGTTGGGACACTACAGCACGCAAGATTGCCACCCACTACACCACTGTGCCACCCGATAGTAGTACCGTATCTATGGCATCTGTTGGTTATGATGTTCTACAAATACACACACACACACACACACACACAAACACACACTGACAGTCTTTCTAATTAAAGGGTTACATTTTAATAACAAAGTGCAAAATCTGCACATGGAAATGCCATTTTTGTGTTAACTTGACCAAAAAATGTACACAAACAAGTCCCCTGTTTCTGGATGATAACAACTCTTCTGGCAATACCACGCCCTCTGACACACCAAGGCTGAAGAAGTTTTTAAGTGGCATTAAAATGTATGGCATCTGAAATTTGCATTGTGTGATTTGTCATTTTAGCAGAGCATTTTGCAATTGCCAGCATAATCACGGCGATTCAAAATGCCCAGGTATGAATGCAGTATTGGGTCTAATATATACCTGTACGTATACCAAAAGTGACTGTCACTACCTGTAGCAATGTGCCAAATTACAATGCCCAAATGCAGGCGCAGCCTTCTTTCCCCCACAGTTCCTGCACACACCTAATAAATAAATACATTTGTTAGCTTCCCTCCGTCAGCAGCTCAGAGAGGTCACATATGATGAGGCAAAAGTAGCCTGACCTGCAGCCAGGGCAAGAGGCCCTCCACTGTCAGAGCTCACATGCATGGCAAACGTAGCTGGATCTGTACCCAGGTGGGAGGCCCTCCACTGTCAGAGCTCACATGCATGGCAGACATAGCTGGATCTGTACCCAGGTGGGAGGCCCTCCACTGTCAGAGCTCACATGCATAGCAGACATAGCTGGATCTGTACCCAGGTGGGAGGCCCTCCACTATCAGAGATCACATGCATGGCAAACATAGCTGGATCTGTACCCAGGTGGGAGGTCCTTTACTGTCAGAGCTCACATGCATGGCAAACGTAGCTGGATCTGTACCCAGGTGGGAGGCCCTCCACTGTCAGAGCTCACATGCATGGCAGACATAGCTGGATCTGTACCCAGGTGGGAGGCCCTCCACTGTCAGAGCTCACATGCATGGCAAACATAGCTGGATCTGTACCCAGGTGGGAGGTGCTTTACTGTCAGAGCTCACATGCATGGCAAACATAGCTGGATCTGTACCCAGGTGGGAGGTCCTTTACTGTCAGAGCTCACATGCATGGCAAACATAGCTGGATCTGTACCCAGGTGGGAGGCCCTTTACTGTCAGAGCTCACATGCATGACAATCATAGCTGGATCTGTACCCAGGTGGGAGGCCCTTTACTGTCAGAGCTCACATGCATGGCAGACATAGCTGGATCTGTACCCAGGTGGGAGGCCCTTTACTGTCAGAGCTCACATGCATGGCAGACATAGCTGGATCTGTACCCAGGTGGGAGGCCCTTTACTGTCAGAGCTCACATGCATGGCAGACATAGCTGGATCTGTACCCAGGTGGTAGGCCCTTTACTGTCAGAGCTCACATGCATGGCAAACATAGCTGGATCTGTACCCAGGTGGGAGGCCCTTTTTCTGTCAGAGCTCACATGCATGGCAGACATAGCTGGATCTGTACCCAGGTGGGAGGGCCTCCACTATCAGAGATCACATGCATGTCAAATGTGCTCTTTGCCACTGTGACCCTGTTTTGCATTATTGATTCTAACTTTGCAACTGCTTATTAAACTACAAGTCACTGTTACTCGTTGTCTGATCATTTGGCTGATTACCCATCCTGTTACTTATTTGTCTTGCCACTTGCATATATTCTTTATATTACCAAGTTCCCACCACATGAAGAATCTTCTGCATCAGAAAAGTGTTAAATGTCTGGTCCCCTGCTGTGGTTCCTTCTGCTATCAATATGTCATTACTGTTTCATATGTACTGGTTGGCAGATGAAGCAATACTATGTAATATGCACACTATAGCAATACTATTCACCCACAATAAGACCTAATAAATAATATGCAGCATATAGCAGTACCTAGAAGCAATATGCACCCTACAGCAGTACTAATACTATGTTGTATGTACCCTATAGCATTAATAAGTAAAATGCACCAGATAGCAGTAGTAATACAGATTTTTTTCACCAAGTTATAGTGTTAATAAGTAATATGTTCCCTATTGCAGGAATGATTAGTAGTATGCACCCTATAGCATTAATATACAATTAATATGAACCCTATAGCATTACAATAAAATGAATATGCACCATATAGCATTAATATCAAATTAATATGTACCCTATAGCAGTATTAATTGGTAGTATGTACCCTACAGCAGTGATAATATATAATATGGACCCTATTGCAGCACTAATAAGTAATATGCATTCTATAACAGTAAGGCCGCGTACACACGGGCGGACTGTTCGCCCAACCTTGTCCGCTGAACAGTGTTTGGGCGGACAGTCCGCTCGTGTGTGGGCTTTCAGCGGACAGTTTCAGCGGACAGTTTGACGGACAAAGTCTTTCGGAAATTCCGAAAAACTGTCCGCTGAAACTGTGTTTGAGCGAACAGTCCGCCCGTGTGTAGGCTACTTTCGAAATGAGCAAACTGTTCCCGCTCTGAGGAAAGTCTGCTCATTTCGAGCGCGTGTGAAGGTAGGCGGGGCCCGCGAGGGAGACGTCGCGGGCTCCGCCGCCTGGAATGGGCTTAAAGGGGAACCCCAACGCCGAAAAAAATCGGCGTGGGGTCCCCCCAAAGTCCACAGCAGACCCTTGTCCGAGCACGCTACCCGGCCGGCCAGGAAAGGGGGGCGAGCGAGCGCGCCCCCCCTCCTGAGCCGTACCAGGCCGCGTGCCCTCAACATGGGGGGGTGCCTTGGGGAAGGGGGGGCCGCGCGGCCCCCCCACCCCAAAGCACCTTGTCCCCATGTTGATGAGGACAAGGGCCTCTTCCCGACAACCCTGGCCGTTGGTTGTCGGGGTCTGCGGGCGGGGGGCTTATCGGAATCCGGGAGCCCCCTTTAAGAAGGGGGCCCCCGGATACCGGACCCCCACCCTATGTGAATGAGTATGGGGTACAATGTACCCCTACCCATTCACCTGTGAAATAAAGTACAAAAAAAAACACAACACAGAGAAAAAATATTTTATTGCACAGCTCCGGGGGTCTTCCGTCTTCGGGGGTCTTCTCGCCGGACTCCTCCGCTATCTTCGTGTAGCTCTTTTACTAGCGGAGGAGCCCGGCTTTCTTCCTCCCCGCCGCCGGCCTCTTCTCCCGACTTCGGGGGTCTTGTCCCCCTCTTCGGTTCTTCTGCCGGGCCACCGCGCCTTCTTGTAGCTCTTTTGCAGGCGGTGGCCCGGTCTTCTGTCGCCGCTGCCTTCCGTTCTTCTGTCGCCGCCTTCGGTTCTTCTGCCGGGCCACCGCGCCTTCTTGTAGCTCTTTTACAGGCGGTGGCCCGGTCTTCTGTCGCCGCTGTCGCTGTCGCCGTCGCCGCCTTCCGTTCTTCTTCTTCTTCTTCTTCCCCAGGAGATGTTGACACGTCGCTCTCTCCGGCCGGAATGCCAGAGCCGCGCTGTGCGGTCACTTATATAGTGACAATGGGGCGGTGTCACATGGTATATGTCACATGGGTTGGTCACATGGTGACCCCGCCCCCTTACGATGTCATAGTCCCCATGTGACATCAACCCATGTGACCAACCCATGTGACATATACCATGTGACACCGCCCCATTGTCACTATATAAGTGACCGCACAGCGCGGCTCTGGCATTCCGGCCGGAGAGAGCGACGTGTCAACATCTCCTGGGGAAGAAGAAGAAGAAGAAGAAGAAGAACGGAAGGCGGCGACGGCGACAGCGACAGCGGCGACAGAAGACCGGGCCACCGCCTGTAAAAGAGCTACAAGAAGGCGCGGTGGCCCGGCAGAAGAACCGAAGGCGGCGACAGAAGAACGGAAGGCAGCGGCGACAGAAGACCGGGCCACCGCCTGCAAAAGAGCTACAAGAAGGCGCGGTGGCCCGGCAGAAGAACCGAAGAGGGGGACAAGACCCCCGAAGTCGGGAGAAGAGGCCGGCGGCGGGGAGGAAGAAAGCCGGGCTCCTCCGCTAGTAAAAGAGCTACACGAAGATAGCGGAGGAGTCCGGCGAGAAGACCCCCGAAGACGGAAGACCCCCGGAGCTGTGCAATAAAATATTTTTTCTCTGTGTTGTGTTTTTTTTTGTACTTTATTTCACAGGTGAATGGGTAGGGGTACATTGTACCCCATACTCATTCACATAGGGTGGGGGGCCGGTATCCGGGGGCCCCCTTCTTAAAGGGGGCTCCCGGATTCCGATAAGCCCCCCGCCCGCAGACCCCGACAACCAACGGCCAGGGTTGTCGGGAAGAGGCCCTTGTCCTCATCAACATGGGGACAAGGTGCTTTGGGGTGGGGGGGCCGCGCGGCCCCCCCTTCCCCAAGGCACCCCCCCATGTTGAGGGCACGCAGCCTGGTACGGCTCAGGAGGGGGGGCGCGCTCGCTCGCCCCCCTTTCCTGGCCGGCCGGGTAGCGTGCTCGGACAAGGGTCTGCTGTGGACTTTGGGGGGACCCCACGCCGATTTTTTTCGGCGTTGGGGTTCCCCTTTAAGTCCATTCCAGGCGGCGGAGCCCGCGACGTCTCCCTCGCGGGCCCCGCCTACCTGTACACGCGCTCGAAATGGGCGGATTTGCCTCCGCCTTACGTGGGCGAGTCCGTTCATTTCAAAAGTTGAGCGAACTGTTTGGCAAACAGTTCGCTGAAACAGTCCGCTCAAAAAGTGCCGTGTGTGGCCATGTACGTCCATGCTAATTTTGAGCGGACTGTTTGCCGAAACTGTTTGACAAACAAAGTTGGGCGAACAGTCCACCCGTGTGTACGCGGCCTAATAAAAAGTATGTACTCTATAGTAGCCAACCAGGTTTCAAGCATACTGTAGTGAGATTTGTGAAAAACAAATATCCCCTGGATGCTATGAAATACTGCACTTTAAGCGTACCTAAACCTAATATATATATATATATATATATATATATATAGATAGATAGATAGATAGATAGATAGATAGATAGATAGATAGATAGATAGATATAGATATATTAATATTCCCAGTACTTTCAGATGTGTTAGCTGTATTTGTTTTCCTTCTCCAGCCTTTTTGTCTTTATTTTAATCTGGTGATTCTGCTAATAACACATTTCCTGTCAATGGGTGACAACACTTACTTACTATATCTATAAAGAAGCAACATTGTCACTCTATCACAAGAAGTATTCTAGAGCTACAAAACACCTCCCCCTTCTCATCTCTATAACATTGGGGGTGGTGTTGTGTAGTCCACAAAGAGAGCTGGGAACAATGCTAACTGATAATAAAGCAGTAGAAGCAGAAATCACTGTAGGTTATCAGCTCTCTAGGTTTCTGCCATGATAAATGCAAATTTGAATTTGAATTTATCAGGCAGGATCAGTATTTTTTTTTTTTGTTCACTTATTAAACAGTTAAAACAAAATTCTTTCACTGGTATATTTAACAGATGAAAAGGGAGTAAGGAAAAGAAGTTCATTTTAGGGTTGCCCACACGTTTGATCCCAATGTACTGGTAATAATAACACACTACAAAGATTCTCCAACTCTCTTAGACTAATGCACCCTCATACATGTGCGCACAGTTCCTCGCTGAGTTATGGGCAGAAGTCAATCAGCCTCTTGTACGGTTCCCAGCTTGATACATCATTAGAGCTGCAGGGAAGAAGAGAAACATGCTGACAAGTGTCATTCAAGAAGTGGAGACGTCAAGGAGATATGTGCAGGGGATTATTCCACTACTGGAAGTCAGGACTTCAGCATTTCACTTCTTGCTCCTGTATGAGCACAGATCATTTTATATGGTTACACCCAATAAGCACGATGTGTATGTAGAGCAGCCAATGGGGTTGATTTACTAAAACTAGAGAGTGCAAAACCTGGTGAAGCTGTGCATGGTAGCCAGTCAGCTTTTAACTTCAGCTTGCTCAATTAAGCTTTGACAATAAAACCTGGAAGCTGATTGGTTTCTATTTAGAACTGCACCAGGTTTTGTACGCTCAATTTTAATAACTCAACTACTATGTGTCTAGGAGGAGCACACCTGGGAACACATGGTTGCACTCCTGATGTGCTGGTTGGGTCATGTAAAGTAGAACACAGAGGGCTAAATCACAAAGAAGACTCCTTTAAAGTCACTGGCTCCCTCCTTCAGTCGCGGTAATTGTGAATTGCCAGAGATACGTGTAGCTGTACAAAAATACACACATCAAGTGCCTGCCATCACTAAGGGCCACTTCACACTATTGTGTTGAGGTAATGTGTGATAAAAAGCAAAATAAGGTGTCTATTAATAAAAATTAAAAAAATAAAAGCATTGTTTTTAATGCAGCGAATCTGCATGTAGTTTTGTGCAAACTGGGCAAAACAAAAGTTCTTTAGGCTGTTTTCTTTTATTATAGTCAGAAGTAAAACCTAGAATTATGGCCACTAGGTGGAGCTGAGGAGCATAGGAAATGTATAAGTCTTTGTAAGAAGAGATACAATGTAATTCTAGAGAACACTCAAGGGGATAAGAAAATTAATGTAACCATTGGTACTGAGCAAGTACTGAGTGTGGGTAATAGCGTGAGAGTTCCAAAACCTAAATCTTCAAAAAAGTGTGCTTTTCCTTTCAAGGGAACAACATGAACATTTTCCCTTAGTGGCATACGAAAACTCTGGAGTGGACATGCCAATGTAGTATACAACCATGTTTTATGGAACCATGTCACCATTTAATGGACTGGTGTGATGCATGTTGCACAAGTAAAGAAGGGTTCCAAAGAGAAGCTGACTGAGTTTATTCATTTCAGTATCCTAATGGTCCTTTCACACAGGTTTTTCCATGTACAGACTTCGCTTTGCTCCGCTGATCCCCACTGAGCAGGCAGATGACTGGTCTGTCTCCACTCACTGTGTGGAGATGGACCTGTCAAAGCCCCGCTGTCCTCTATTGAGATTGGATTAAAACGGACCGCCTGTCCATTTTCAATCAATCTTCCTCAATCTGATTCTCCAGACGGATGGAAAATAGGGTTTCCATCCATCTGGATTTCACGGACAGAATCAGTTATTGGCGGATGTTAGCAGACATGTCACCGCTGACATCCGCCACTCTGTTCTGCTCAGGGCTGAATGGAAAAATTGACAGGCAGACCTGATCGGAAAGCACGTGTGAAAGGGGCCTTACACTTCAGAACAGCCCCAACTCATACACTTTATACCTTAAAACCATAGTAAAGTCATCTTAAGAATGTGCACAGCATACTAGTACACTTACCTACAAATGGAGTCCTCCAGCGCTGAGCTATCATGGCTCCCCCCTGATCCCCGGCGCTTCCATCTTAACCCGGTCTTCTTTGGATGCTTAAATTGCACAAGAGTCACTTTGCTATGGCACACAGACTAATCCGTAAATGCAGTCTAAGCTGCGCGTGCACGGATCAGATCACATTCCCACTGACAGGCAGGGGGGACATTTATAACAGAAAATATCTCTAGGGTCTCTTTTGTTATAAAAAAAACAACCCTACTTGTCAGCGGATGTTGTCATTCTTGAGTTTACTACCATTTTAAATCAGTCCAAATCCAAACAATTCAGACCTCAGATAAGCCTGGGCTCTGATGAGGCTGCACTGATGGGCTCTGATGAGGCTGCACTGATGGGCTCTGATGAGGCTGCACTGATGGGCACTGATGAGGCAGCACTGATGAGGGTGCACTAATGGGTCCTGATGAGGCTGGACTGATGGGCTCTGATGAGGCTGCACAGATGTGCACTGATGAGGCAGCACTGATGAGGCTGCACTAATGGGTCCTGATGAGGCTGGACTCATGGGCACTGCTAAATAGTGATGGACGAACTTCCGACGGGACGTTTCGCGAACGCGAAACGCGAACGGACACAAACGTTCGCGAAAACGACCGTTCGCCGCGGGCTCCATTGACTTCAATGGGAGGCGAATTTCGCAAACCTTTAGGTCGAATTTGCGGCCACGGGGTAATTATTAGGGGGTAGCACGTAGTCCCACCACCTGGACAATAGCATAATACATGTATGAGGTGAATTTGGGATCGATAACTACAAGCATTTTTTTTTTATTTGGGAAATTGTTCTGACAATTCAGGACTATGGAGCTAATGAAGGCAATGGAGGAGAGGGAAGGTCAGGGACCAGGGTAGGCAAACAAGAGGGTGCAGGAGATACAGAGCACTGACAGCAGCACCGTAATACAGAGCACTGACATCAGCACCGTGACATACAGCGCTGACAGCAGCTCCGTGACATACAGCGCTGACAGCAGCTCCGTGACATACAGCGCTGACAGCAGCTCCGTGACATACAGCGCTGACAGCAGCTCCGTGACATACAGCGCTGACAGCAGCTCCGTGACATACAGCGCTGACAGCAGCACCGTGACATACAGCGCTGACAGCAGCTCCGTGACATACAGCGCTGACAGCAGCTCCGTGACATACAGCGCTGACAGCAGCTCCGTGACATACAGCACTGACAGCAGCTCCGTGACATACAGCGCTGACAGCAGCTCCGTGACATACAGCGCTGACAGCAGCACCGTGACATACAGCGCTGACAGCAGCTCCGTGACATACAGCGCTGACAGCAGCTCCGTGACATACAGCGCTGACAGCAGCTCCGTGACATACAGCGCTGACAGCAGCTCCGTGACATACAGCGCTGACAGCAGCTCCGTGACATACAGCGCTGACAGCAGCACCGTGACATACAGCGCTGACAGCAGCTCCGTGACATACAGCGCTGACAGCAGCTCCGTGACATACAGCGCTGACAGCAGCTCCGTGACATACAGCACTGACAGCAGCTCCGTGACATACAGCGCTGACAGCAGCTCCGTGACATACAGCGCTGACAGCAGCACCGTGACATACAGCGCTGACAGCAGCTCCGTGACATACAGCGCTGACAGCAGCTCCGTGACATACAGCGCTGACAGCAGCTCCGTGACATACAGCGCTGACAGCAGCTCCGTGACATACAGCGCTGACAGCAGCTCCGTGACATACAGCGCTGACAGCAGCTCCGTGACATACAGCGCTGACAGCAGCTCCGTGACATACAGCGCTGACAGCAGCTCCGTGACATACAGCGCTGACAGCAGCTCCGTGACATACAGCGCTGACAGCAGCTCCGTGACATACAGCGCTGACAGCAGCTCCGTGACATACAGCGCTGACAGCAGCACCGTAAGCAGCCCCAGGAGGAAGTCAGCACAGCACAGGGATGGTGTGATCCCCTCATAATAAGAACCCCCAGGAGGAAGTCAGCACAGCACAGGGATGGTGGGAGCCCCTCATAATAAGAACACCCAGGAGGAAGTCAGCACAGCACAGGGATGGTGGGAACCCCTCATAATAAGCAGCCCCAGTAGAAATATGACACCGCTCAACCTCTTCAAAGAGGAGGGTAGGGGCATATAGTACGGTGTGCTTTTTTGGGTCAGGGAAGTGAGCCAAATGAATTAAGAAGGTCTGTGTGCTTGATTCCAAAAATTGTTTATAGACATATACATGGTCTACTGATCACATGTGTTGAATTCCTCCGAGATCCATGCCTCATTCATTTTTAGAAATGTGAGGTAGTTAACACTGTGGTGAGCTAGGCGAGTACGCTTATCGGTCACAATCCCCCCTGCTGCGCTGAACGTCCTTTCGGACAGGACACTGGATGAGGGGCAAGCCAACAGTTCGATTGCAAATTGGGCAAGCTCTGGCCAGAGGTCAAGCCTGCCCACCCAGTAGTCTAGGGGTTCATCACTCCTCAGAGCGTCCACATCGGCCGTTAACCCAATGTAGTCGGACACCTGACGGTCTAGGCGTTCCCTGATGCTGGATCCGGATGACACCTGTCGATGGGTCGGCTGAAAGAATGACCTCATATCCGAAGTCACCAACACATCTTCAAACCGGCCTCTTCTTGCAGGCGCTGTTGGATTGGTACCCGCAAATCCTTCTCTGGGAGTGGGAATTGCTCCTCTGCCAGCGCACGCAAAAGCAGAATGCAGCATTTCTCGAAGCAAGGCCTGGAAGTGCTGCATTCTGACAGCCCTCTGCGACGGCGGTAACATTTCCGCCATTTTGTGTTTGTACCGGGGGTCTAAGTACGTTGCCACCCAGTACTGGTCCTTGACCCTCATGCTTTTTATACGGGGGTCCCTATTAAAACACTGGAGCATGAAGGCCCCCATTTGCACTAAAGTGGAAGCGGTGTGGTGGCCTGGCTCCTGCTCATCATCCAGGATAATGTCGTCCTCTTCATTCTCCTCTCCCCATCCTCGCACAACAGGGATCCCAGAAAGGTTTAAAGCATGCTCTTCTTGCTCCTGCTCATCCGCCCCGGCACCATCCTCCTCTGACTCCTCATCAGACTCCTGTTGTTGACTTGTCTCAGATAGAGTAGCCCCCCCTGGGAATTCATCCAGCATTGCGACTTCCTCATCTTCCCGCTCCTGCTCCTCCACAGCCTGATCAATGACACGACGCAATGCACGCTCCAGAAAGAAGGCATAAGGTACCATGTCACTGATGGCGCCATGGCTGCGACTGACCAGTTTGGTGATCTCCTCAAATGGCCGCAGAAGTCTGCATGTGTCGCGCATGAGCAGCCACTGGCGCGGTGAAAAAAAACCCAGCTCCCCAGAACCGTTTCTTTCGCAGAGTTCATACAGGTAGACGTTAACTGCACGTTTCTGCTGGAGCAGCCTATCAAGCATATAGAAGGTTGAGTTCCATCGCGTCGGGCAATCGCAAATAAGACGTCTGACCGGCAGATGGTGTCGCCGCTGAATGTCAGCAAGGCGAGCCATGGCCGTGTAAGATCTTCTGAAATGGGCCGAGATTTTCCTTGCCTGCCGCAAGATGTCCTGGACCCCAGGGTATTTGACAAGGAATCGCTGCACGACCAAGTTTAAGACGTGTGCCATGCACGGCACGTGCGTGATTTTGCCCTGTTTCAATGCGCTAAGCAGATTGGCACCGTTGTCACACACCACTTTACCAACTGTCAAATTGAGCGGTGTTAGCCACTCATCTGCCTGTGAACGCAAAGCTGAAAGGAGTGCCGGGCCAGTGTGGCTCTTTGCTTCCAGGCACAACAGACGCAGCACGGCATGGCAACGTCTCACCTGGCATGTGGAATAGGTTCTGGGGAGCTTGGGCGGTGCAGTGGAAGAGACGCTAGCAGCGGAAAAGGAGGAGGCAGCTGAGGAGGAGAGGGAGGAGGATGGAGTAGGAGGAGGAGAAGAAGAGTCAGGCCTGCATGCAATCCGTGGCGGTAAAACCAAATCTACACGGGTGCCACGGGTTACATGCTTGACGGCCGTCAGAAGGTTCACCCAGTGGGCAGTAAAACTGATATACCTTCCCTGCCCGTGTTTGCTAGACCACGTGTCTGTGGTCAGATGTATCTTGGCACCGACACTGTGTGCCAGAGATACATTCACTTGCCGCTGAACATGGCCATATAGCTCTGGGATGCCCTTCTCTGAGAAATACTTCCTTCCTGGGACCTTCCATTGTGGTGTTCCAATGGCCACAAATTTGCGAAAGGCCTCCGAGTCCACCAGTTTATATGGCAGTAGTTGGCGGGCTATGAGTTCTGACAAGCCAGCCGCCAACCGTTGGGCAAGAGGGTTATCCGGCGTCATCATTTTTTTACGCTCAAACATTAGGCCCACGGAAGCCTGCCTTTTTGCAGAAAAATGTGAGCTTGGCGTGATGGAAGGTGGAGTGGAGGACAATTGTGAGGAGAGAGGAGAAGGAGAAGTAGAAGACGAGGCTGGACGGTGAGAGCCTGCAGTGTGGCTTTGTGTGTTCCGTTGCTCCCACTGGGCTCGGTGATGGCTGCTCATGTGCCTTCTTAAGGCGGTCGTCCCTAGGTGAGTATTGGGCTTACCGCGACTAACGCGTTGACTGCAAAGATTGCAGATGGCAACGCTATTGTCAGCAGCGGACACGTTAAAAAAAGCCCACACTGCGGAGCCATGTGCCGGTGTCCTGGGAGCGCCAGATGTGACCGTACATGGTCGATGACTCGCTCCTGATACATTTGCAGTCTGCTTTGTCCCTGCTGTGCAATGTAAGTCATTGCTGCTTCTCCTCCCTATCTGCTGGTCCATATCTCCCTCTGAACTCCCCTCCTCTTCCTCTCTTGTGGGCACCCACGTGACATCACTAGACACGTCATCATCAACGTCACCTTCCCCACCGCTATAAGTAGAGTAGGCAGCAACACCGGGGACCAACCTCCTCCTTGGGCTGATCTGGGTACTGGCGTCAGACTGCTGAGTAGCGCTTGTTGCTACCTCCTCTTCCTGATCCAATACCAAGAGTGGCTGCGCATCAGAAATGTCCTCTTGATATGGATCGGAAAATAATTCCAGTGACTCAAGCGGAAGGTATGTGGTGGTGGTGGTGGTGGTCGTGTTGTTGGTGGTAGTGTCTTTGGGGGTGCACATAGCAGAGAGTGAAGAAGAGGGTGCAGATCGAGAGGATGAGGAGGGTGCAGAAGAGTAAGGCTGAGCGAGCCACTCAACCAAGTCTGGTGCATCCTTTAAAGTAATTGAACGCACCTTCTGCAACTTCCCACTTTGGCTCAAGCCTGTTGCTCCTGCCCTACCCCTACCACCCCTGCGGAAGGGCCTGCCTCTTCCTCTGCATGTCATTTTTTAAATGACCCTGTGACAAAACTCTTAGTCCCTATACCGCTGAAGGACTGCTGCAGTATAGGTGAGCGGTCAGCAGTGGTGCACGTCAACCCTATCTATTGTGGACCTATAGCGGTCCTTACAGAACAGCAGACTGTACCGCACTCAAGCCTATGTACCGTAGCACCCTATACCAAGTTACCAGTCCTTATAAGAACTTTTGTGGACCAAGCAGGTTGTGTATTAGTGTTTAGCAGACTGTACGTCAGTCCCTATACCGCTGAAGGACTGCTGCAGTATAGGGCAGCGGTCAGCAGTGGTGCACGTCAACCCTATCTATTGTGGACCGATAGCGGTCCTTACAGAACAGCAGACTGTACCGCACTCAAGCCTATGTACCGTAGCACCCTATACCAAGTTACCAGTCCTTATAAGAACTTTTGTGGACCAAGCAGGTTGTGTATTAGTGTTTAGCAGACTGTACGTCAGTCCCTATACCGCTGAAGGACTGCTGCAGTATAGGGCAGCGGTCAGCAGTGGTGCACGTCAACCCTATCTATTGTGGACCGATAGCGGTCCTTACAGAACAGCAGACTGTACCGCACTCAAGCCTATGTACCGTAGCACCCTATACCAAGTTACCAGTCCTTATAAGAACTTTTGTGGAACAAGCAGGTTGTGTGTTAGTGATTAGCAGACTGTACGTCAGTCCCTATACCAATGAAGGACTGCTGCAGTATAGGGCAGCGGTCAGCAGTAGTGCACGGCAACCCTATGTATTGTGGACCGATAGCGGTCCTTACAGAACAGCAGACTGTACCGCACTCAAGCCTATGTACCGTAGCACCCTATACCAAGTTACCAGTCCTTATAAGAACTTTTGTGGACCAAGCAGGTTGTGTATTAGTGTTTAGCAGACTGTACGTCAGTCCCTATACCGCTGAAGGACTGCTGCAGTATAGGGCAGCGGTCAGCAGTGGTGCACGTCAACCCTATCTATTGTGGACCGATAGCGGTCCTTACAGAACAGCAGACTGTACCGCACTCAAGCCTATGTACCGTAGCACCCTATACCAAGTTACCAGTCCTTATAAGAACTTTTGTGGACCAAGCAGGTTGTGTATTAGTGTTTAGCAGACTGTACGTCAGTCCCTATACCGCTGAAGGACTGCTGCAGTATAGGGCAGCGGTCAGCAGTGGTGCACGTCAACCCTATCTATTGTGGACCGATAGCGGTCCTTACAGAACAGCAGACTGTACCGCACTCAAGCCTATGTACCGTAGCACCCTATACCAAGTTACCAGTCCTTATAAGAACTTTTGTGGAACAAGCAGGTTGTGTGTTAGTGATTAGCAGACTGTACGTCAGTCCCTATACCAATGAAGGACTGCTGCAGTATAGGGCAGCGGTCAGCAGTAGTGCACGGCAACCCTATGTATTGTGGACCGATAGCGGTCCTTACAGAACAGCAGACTGTACCGCACTCAAGCCTATGTACCGTAGCACCCTATACCAAGTTACCAGTCCTTATAAGAACTTTTGTGGACCAAGCAGGTTGTGTATTAGTGTTTAGCAGACTGTACGTCAGTCCCTATACCGCTGAAGGACTGCTGCAGTATAGGGCAGCGGTCAGCAGTGGTGCACGTCAACCCTATCTATTGTGGACCGATAGCGGTCCTTACAGAACAGCAGACTGTACCGCACTCAAGCCTATGTACCGTAGCACCCTATACCAAGTTACCAGTCCTTATAAGAACTTTTGTGGAACAAGCAGGTTGTGTGTTAGTGATTAGCAGACTGTACGTCAGTCCCTATACCAATGAAGGACTGCTGCAGTATAGGGCAGCGGTCAGCAGTAGTGCACGGCAACCCTATGTATTGTGGACCGATAGCGGTCCTTACAGAACAGCAGACTGTACCGCACTCAAGCCTATGTACCGTAGCACCCTATACCAAGTTACCAGTCCTTATAAGAACTTTTGTGGACCAAGCAGGTTGTGTATTAGTGTTTAGCAGACTGTACGTCAGTCCCTATACCGCTGAAGGACTGCTGCAGTATAGGGCAGCGGTCAGCAGTGGTGCACGTCAACCCTATGTATTGTGGACCGATAGCGGTCCTTACAGAACAGCAGACTGTAACGCACTCAGGCCTATGTACCGTAGCACCCTATACCAAGTTACCAGTCCTTATAAGAACTTTTGTGGACCAAGCAGGTTGTGTGTTAGTGATTAGCAGACTGTACGTCAGTCCCTATACCAATGAAGGACTGCTGCAGTATAGGGCAGCGGTCAGCAGTAGTGCACGGCAACCCTATGTATTGTGGACCGATAGCGGTCCTTACAGAACAGCAGACTGTAACGCACTCAGGCCTATGTACCGTAGCACCCTATACCAAGTTACCAGTCCTTATAAAAACTTTTGTGGACCAAGCAGGTTGTGTGTTAGTGTTTAGCAGACTGTGCGTCAGTCCCTATACCGCTGAAGGACTGCTGCAGTATAGGGCAGCGGTCAGCAGTGGTGCACGTCAACCCTATCTATTGTGGACCGATAGCGGTCCTTACAGAACAGCAGACTGTACCGCACTCAAGCCTATGTACCGTAGCACCCTATACCAAGTTACCAGTCCTTATAAGAACTTTTGTGGACCAAGCAGGTTGTGTATTAGTGTTTAGCAGACTGTACGTCAGTCCCTATACCGCTGAAGGACTGCTGCAGTATAGGGCAGCGGTCAGCAGTGGTGCACGTCAACCCTATGTATTGTGGACCGATAGCGGTCCTTACAGAACAGCAGACTGTAACGCACTCAGGCCTATGTACCGTAGCACCCTATACCAAGTTACCAGTCCTTATAAGAACTTTTGTGGACCAAGCAGGTTGTGTGTTAGTGATTAGCAGACTGTACGTCAGTCCCTATACCAATGAAGGACTGCTGCAGTATAGGGCAGCGGTCAGCAGTAGTGCACGGCAACCCTATGTATTGTGGACCGATAGCGGTCCTTACAGAACAGCAGACTGTACTGCACTCAGGCCTATGTACCGTAGCACCCTATACCAAGTTACCAGTCCTTATAAAAACTTTTGTGGACCAAGCAGGTTGTGTGTTAGTGTTTAGCAGACTGTGCGTCAGTCCCTATACCGCTGAAGGACTGCTGCAGTATAGGGCAGCGGTCAGCAGTAGTGCACGGCAACCCTATGTATTGTGGACCGATAGCGGTCCTTACAGAACAGCAGACTGTAACGCACTCAGGCCTATGTACCGTAGCACCCTATACCAAGTTACCAGTCCTTATAAGAACTTTTGTGGACCAAGCAGGTTGTGTGTTAGTGATTAGCAGACTGTACGTCAGTCCCTATACCAATGAAGGACTGCTGCAGTATAGGGCAGCGGTCAGCAGTAGTGCACGGCAACCCTATGTATTGTGGACCGATAGCGGTCCTTACAGAACAGCAGACTGTACCGCACCCAAGCCTATGTACCGTAGCACCCTAGACAGACCAAGTTACCAGTCCTGATAAAGAGCTTTGTGGAACAAGTGAGTTGTGAATGATTAGCAGACTGCAGCAGAAGGGCAGCAGTCAAGTATAATATTCTTTCTATATTTGGAAGAAAGAATATTATACGTGTACAAGCCTATTACCGTACCACTGATACCAGTCCTGAAAAGAACCTTTGTGGAACTAATAGTAACAGCAAGTCTTTAAAATTATCCTCACTGCCTGACACACTGCTTCCTGCCTGTCCCTATACAAATTGGCAAAAAAGAGTAGGCTGGAACGATTAGCTGGAACAGCTCTTTTGTGGACCTGATAGTAACAGCTAATGATGATGATGATGATGATGATGAAGAAAGACTAATCTGGCTGAGCTGTCCCTAAAATAGCAGCATACAGCGCTCTGTCCCTTTATCTAAACTGACAAAAGAAACTCAGGCTGCTGACCTAACACCTATACCAGTCCTGAAAAGAACTTTTGTGTACCAAATAGCTAGCGTTTTCTCTGTCCCTACTCCACACAGGATCCTTTCCCTACAGTGACAGAAGAAAGAATGTAAAATGGCCACCGGATCGGGTGTATTTATAGGTTAGGGGGAATGTCCAAGTGTCCATGAGCTGTCATGTCTCAATTGGTTGTCCTGTAACACATGATAAACGTGTCACGAAAGGTTAAAGTTCTTGTATACATTAAACACGTAAGTCCGCCGGGGCGAACGACGGAAAAAGGCGTTCGAACCCGCGGACGGCGAAAGTCGGAAATTCGCCGCGAAACGACCGCCGGGCGAACCGTTCGGCCATCACTACTGCTAAATGCTGCACTGATGTGTTCTGATGAGGTTGCACTGATGGGCACTAATGAGGATGTACTCATGGGAACTGATTGGCGGCACTGATAGCTGGCTGCACCACCTCTGGGTTCTTTAGGGAGTAGTGGGCACTCCACGCTGCCCAAACCCAACACAGAGCCAGAGGCCAGAGTCGGACCCTGTCCGGGGGGGGGGGACCGAAGCATCTGGGGGGTCCCCAGTGCCACTGGTTCCTGGTACTGTGTGAGGCTGAGTGTTTCCCCAGACAGCATGACCTGGACCCACACCCAGTGATCCTGTAGGAGGAGCTCCAGGAGCCTGGAGCAGGAGGCTTGAATCTACACTGCCATGGCGTCACTGGTGGCACTTCCTGCCAGAGGCTCCTCTCTGCCCCCCCTGACCCTCCCTTCCTACTTTCCTAGAGCCCTGCATCTCCCTTAACCCACTCTTCACAATCCCGCCCCTCCCCTCCTTTAACCCATCCTCACTGCGGTGCCCCTCCCCACCTTCATACGTACACGAGGCACAGTGACACCTGCCTGCCAGCTGCCCAGCAATAACAGGATTGGGGTCTGTTCCACAACGCCTGTTCAGTGACTCCCACCGCATCCAGCTGCCCCCCCCATGCTACGCCACTGGGGCTGACAAATACCCAGGTGCCAGGAAGCAATTTCTAGTCTTCATGGTGAACCGCACCTGGGATCTGTTAAGCCCTGCTTCAGATCAACCGCAATTCATACGCTTCAGTTTAACCGAAATTCATACACTTCAGATCAACCCCAATCCATACACTTCAGATCAACCCCAATCCATACACTTCAGATCAACCCTAATCCATGTACTTCAGTGCAGCCTCAATCCATACACTTCAGATCAGATATGCTTCAGTAGAACCCCAATTTATGCACTTTAAATCAACCCCAATCCATACACTTTTCAGATAAACCTCAATCCATACATTTCAGATCAACCCCAATCCATACATTTCAGATCAACCCCAATTCATACACATAACCAGTTCAGAACAACCCCAATCCGTACACTTAAGATCAACCTCAATCAATACCCTTCAGGACAACCCCAATTCATGCACTTCAGATCAACCTCAATCCATACACTTCAGGGCAACCCCAATTTATGCACTTTAGAACAACCCCAATCCATACACTTCAGATCAACCTTAATCCATACACTTCAGGGCAACCACAATTTATGCACTTTAGATCAACCCCAATCCATAAACTTTGGATCAACCTCAATCCATACACTTCAGGGCAACCCCAATCCATACACTTCAGGACAACCCCAATTTATGCACTTTAGATCAACCCCAATCCATACTTTTCAGATCAACCTCAATCCATACACTTCAGGGCAATCACAATTTATGCACTTTAGATCAACCCCAATCCATAAACTTTGAATCAACCTCAATCCATACACTTCATGACAACCACAATCCATACACTTCAGGACAACCACAATCCATACACTTCAGATCATCCTCAATCCATACACTTCAGATCATCCTCAATCCATACACTTCAGGACAACCCCAATCCATACACTTCAGGACAACCACAATTTATGCACTTTAGTTCAAGCTCAGTCCATAAACTTCGGATCAACCCCAATCCATATACTTCAGATCATCCTCATTCCATATACTTCAGGACAACTCCAATCCATACATTTCAGAGCAGCCCCTGTCTATACAATTCAGACCTCCAGTCAGATCCAATCAATGCACGTAAGACCTCAGATCAGCCCCATCCATCCATCTCAGATCAGCCCCAATGACTTCAGATTGCTTAATTTTCATACACTTCAAATCAGCCCCAATCCATACATGTCAGACCTCAGGTCAGCACCAAATCCTGTAAGTATAAGAGGACAGGGTATTGCTATAGACATGTGGGTGGGAGCTGAAAGTGAAAGGAGCCACACTAATGCCTGATGCACAGATTAAGTTTTTCTCGTTTAGCCCACAAGAAGGTCAAGTACAATTTGATGTTAGTACAGCAATCTCCCCGCTGAGCTATTGTGTTCTGACAGAGGGACTGCCACCCCGTCATAACACCCCAGTCAGCGCCTGCAGCTAACATTGTATAATCAGTTACAACAAACAATGTTTTCCCTTTTGGTATAAATGATTTACATTAATAAATAAAGGATGATGGCTGATCCCGCAACTGAAGAAGGTAGAGGCGAGGGCACAGCAGCCCCACCCGGATGTCTTCATCTCCAGGCATTAGGCATGCTGTAAGTTACTGCATACTGCTACTACATAGAGTCCTAACCTGCCCTATACCACCCTAACCTGTCCTATTCTACCCAACCTGCCCTATACAACCCTATACTACCCAACCTGCCCTATACCACCATAATCTGCCTTATACCATCCTAACCTGCCCTATACCACCCAAACCTGCCCTACACCACCATGTACTACTCTAACCTGCCCTATACTACCCTAACTTGCCTTATACCACCCTAACCTGCCCTATACCACCCCAACCTGCCACTATACCACCCTAACCTGCCCTATACCACCCCAACCTGCCACTATACCACCATATACTACCATAACCTGCCCTATACCACCCCAACCTGCCACTATACCACCCTATACTACCCTAACCTGCCTTATGCCACCCGAGCCTGCCACTTTGCCACTCTATAATACCCTAGGCTGCCACTATAACACCCTAAACTATCCTGACCTGCCATTATAGCACCCTATACTATCATTTACAGGGGCCAGTTGGGGTGCACCCCTCCGTGACCGTGCACTGCCTACAGGAAGCTGGGCAGCCTAGAGGAGGGGGGTGACACCATGTTTTACTGCACCAGGTGACACCAACCCCAGTGACGCCACTGATTGTAAGCACCCCCTGTCAGTGGTATAATGGTTTGTCTCATCTCTGTAACTGATACATCTGGAAGAGAGCTTGTTCTTTTGAAAAACAACAGACCTACTAGCAGGATCATCAGATGAAACTAGAAAACCTAATCATCTGTGAACTGGTAAACTGCAATAAATGTTTTCATTGTGGCTTTATATCAGGTTAGAAGGTGTGTGACATGTCAGTAAAGGAGCCGTGTTTTCCATAGCACGTGCTTGTAGTTGAGTAATGCCTAGTTCTGAATGGTGGAGGAGACACCGGCACCGATCTCCGTACCGATCCTCTCCCAGGTACCGCACATTGCTCCCCGGCTGTCAAATCTCTGGGGTGACGTCACATGTGGGCGGAACCCAGTGCCATCCCGACAGAATGGGCGGAGCTGAGAGCTGTGGAGGGGCGGGCTTGTCTCAGTGAACGAGGGAACCTGCTGCTGGTTGTAGCAGTCAGAGCTGTGATCGGAGGAGCGATCTCCCTGCAAGGATCATTAGATGAGCCCTCCTCTGCCACCCTCTGCCACCCTGTGCCACCCTGTGCATTGCTGTTTGTGCGATCTTCTAATACACATCCATCGGATTGGGGGTCTCAGTGTCTGGAGAAGACATGCGTTCAATAAGGAAGAGGTGGACGATCTGCACGATCAGCATCCTTCTGATCTTCTATAAAACCAAAGAGATCGCAAGGACTGACGAGCACCAGGACCCACAGCCCAATGGGTAAATGTCACCCACCTACCTATCTGGGGGGGAGGGGAGGGTCTGTGTGTAGGGATCGCAGGGATCAGGTATTATACAGAGGAGATCCCCACCATCCACAGCACAAAGGATCCCACTCTACACAGGGGGGGCAGAGATTGTGTTTGCTTTGTGATGTTGTGTCAGCTGTCTGCTAAGGATTTCCTCTGTAGGTTTGGCAATCTTCTTACCCTGAGCAGAACTTGTCATTGTGTTGGCTGGTTGCAGAGTTCTCCTGACACTGCTCAGCCCTCCAAGACCTGGCATTGTCATTTGGGCTGATCCTGTGTCACTGGATGTCCTCACATCTGCCCATCAGGCTTTCTATTTACAGATGTGCAACTTTAACTTTCCTCTCTGCTCAACTTTCATCTTAAAAGAGGAAGTTTAAAAGCTACAAAGGTTCCTCCAACGTGATTGGTTGCACAGCTTCAGCGCTCTGGCAAGTCGCTATTAGTAGCACTTCTTAATGGGTTAAAGCTATGGGCTGTGTGTATTAGTCGTCAAGTTATTTAAGGACAAATTAGTAACTTTTGTAAAATTTATTGATCCGCAACAAGTAAGCAGTAGTAGCCAGTCAAACATAATCTTTCCTAGATTATTAGTTATCAGGGCGATGAAAAGTGATTGTTGATTGGTTTCTATGGGTTACAAATTGCTGTTACACTATTAAAATGAGAAACATAAAAAAGTGATAGCAGAAAAAAAAAAGAAAGTGGTCCATCAAGCCCACCCCAGTTTTTTTTTTTTAAATATTATTATTCTTTTGTATATTATTAAATTGTAGAAACATAGGAAGAATGACGTCTGGAAAATGATCAAGTGATTAATTGATCCTGCTTCATATTTTATATTTGTATATTATTAAATTCTAGAAACAAAGCAAAGCGATAGCAGAAATAAGGCTAAGTGGTCCATCAAATCCACCCCATTTTTTTTATATGTTTATTTTTCATATTACTAAACTATAGAAACATAGAAGAGTGGAAAAAAAATGGTGGAAAAAAAAAAAGACTAAGTGGTCCATCAAGTCCACCCTATTGTTTTATGTTATTATTTTTTATATTACTAATTTATAGAAACATAGAAGAGTGATGGCAGAAAAAAAAAAAAAAAAGTGGTCCATCAAGCCCACCCCATTTTTTATATTATTATTTTTTATATTACTAAATTATAGAAACATAGTAGAGTGATGGAAAAAAAAAGATCAGGTGGTTATTGATCTTGCCCCATTTTTAAAATATTGTTATTATTCTTTTTATATTATTAAATTATAGAAACATTGAGGATTGTTTGCAGAAGATAAGGACTAAGTGGTTCCTGGACCTTGCCCATTTTTTTTTAGTATTATTATTATTATTTTTATTCTTATGTAAAAAAAACATTTAAGGGTGATGTTAGAAAAAGAGACCAAGTGGTCCATTGAGTTTGGCCCATTTTAAAAAAAATATATAAATTTTTTACAAATGTGTACATTTTTTATTTTTTTTTTACTTCTTGTTTTGATTTTAGTATTTTTTTCTGAGTATAGATCTATGATAGGTTTATTATTGATTAGCCTGTTATTATTTTCTATCTATATATGTATTTGTTTACTTTTTTTTCCTGAATAGATCTATGTGTTTGTCCCAACCATGTTTGAATCCCCTTACTGTTGACTGGCTCACTACGTTTGCTGGAAGTCTGTTCCAAGCATCATAAGCTGGTTATTGAGTCATGAGCCGGTTAATACATTATTGGGTGTTTGAGCTTTCCTAGTTCTTGCAGACATCAGGGAAATATTGTTGATCTGTACTAAGATAGTACAGCTTTTATTGATAGTACCCACAATTTTCAGTGGATTTGTGAATTGCCATTTTTTTTTTATTATTATGTTGGCCAGTTTGTTAGGTCTTCGCCAGCACTATATGCAGTTGACAGATACAGAGGTGAATCTCCTGCAATAAAATAAGTACATTAGCTAAGTGCTGTAATTTTCTTTTGAACTTCAATGTAATATTGGTGTGAAGTGCAAACATAAGGTTGACCTTACAAAGAATAAAAAATAAAAAAAATTCTCAAATCAGAACACGGGTCTGTGAGTTTCCGGGAGAGAAAAAAATTAAATAAAGCACAATATGCCACGCAAAGGCACTCAGAGAAAATAAGTAAAATATAGATGAGTATAAAAGAAGGTCAGAGGAGTCAAGAGGGTAAGAAACAAGGAGCTGGCACAGTAATGACAGGCACTTAGTGAATGGTTTAAAGCCAGACAAGAGAAATGGAGAAGCACAAAGAAGAGGGATCCGAACATGTAGCCTCAGACAAAGAAACATGCATAGGGAATGAGAGAAACAAAGACATGGAAAGACAAAGAATCAGGCTATAAGGTGCCGACATGAAAAAAGCCAGCAATCCTTGGACATCTGGGCCCCCTGCCATGACAAAAAATAAAAAATAAAATCAGGTGTAGAATGGGTCCGTAGAATGGAGCAGGCGAGGGTGTCCAGAAACATATTGGAACGGAAAGTCAACCTGTGATAATTACAGGAACACGCACACACGTGAGGATGTAAGCACAGACTCGTGATCAATACTATGTGAAAGGGAGAGCAGAATAGGTGTGAGACATGACAATCAATGCAATACTGAGCCGTCACTCATACAGTTCTTCATTTATTGGCCATTTTTTATATGAAGAGGACAGATGAGTGGTCTGGTATAGAGAACAAGCCGTGACAGTGACATTATCGGTGCCCAGTATTAACATGTACTTGTCTGTCACCGGCACAAAGAGGAGGCTGGAATATCAGGGCTGAGCCATATTCCTGAGCATGTCGCTGATCAATTATTAAGGAACCTCATGAAACTGACTGATAGGAGAGCTGTTCATTGAATCCAATAATATTCTCAGTTTAGCTTAGAAAATGAAGGGAGGGATATAATTGCTTGTTTGTGATGCTTATGTGGTAGTGACTGTCTGCGCTCCACATGTTAAGGATAATCCTTAGGGCAGGGCTGATTAAATCCCAGGAACCAGGTAACCAGTGCTCATTAAAGCTGAACTCCAGAAACTTCAAAGTTCTCCCTTGCAGTTGGGCTGTGCCCGCACTGCTAGGGTTAACTGCTTTTTGGGTCTAGGGGGCATGAAAAAAGTAGATCTACTTACTGGATACCCTACTCCAGAACCTGTCCTTCTCCCCCGTGCTGCAGCTGTCTAAAGTTCTGATGTCATCAAGACCAAAACAGGGTCCTTAGCCTTTCATTACAATTTAGGACATTAAGGAACAGTCCACCGCTGGAGCACGAGGGGGGCGCCATCTGAAGGGGAGTGGAGGATTAACTAAGCAAAAGGGCTTTTTGCGGTTCCCCTGACCAAACCGGCAGTTAACCCTTACGGTTTGAACTCAGCCACATTACAAGGGAGATTTTTAAGGTTTCTATGACATTTAAATATTATAGCTTGCTGTGTAACTTTTAACGTTTTCTCCAGTTGTCAATGATGCTGTTACCAAAAAAAAATCCTGCTGGCTCCTGGATTGGACAGATGGCCCCTATCCCCTGGATTTAGCAGACTGGCTCCTATGCCCTGGATTGGACAGATTGGCTATTGTTCCCTGGATTGGACAGACTGGCTCCTATGCCCTGGATTGCACAGACTGGCTCCAATCCCCTGGATTGGGCAGACTGGCTCCTATCCCCTGGATTGTATATACCGGCTCTTGTGCCCTAAATTGAACATACTGGCTCCTATGCCCTGGATTGGACAGATTGGCTCCTGTCCCCTGGATTGGACAGACTGGCTCCTATCTCCTGGATTGGACAGACTGGATGCTATCTCCTGGATTGGATAGCCTGGCTCCTGTCTTCTTGATTGGACAGACTGGATGCTATCTCCTGGATTGGATAGCCTGGCTCCTGTCTTCTGGATTGGACAGACTGGCTCCTATGCCCTGGATTGGACAGCCTGGCTCATATCCCCTGGATTGGACAGACTGGTTCCTATCTCCTGGATTGGACAGACTGGCTCCTATCCCCTGGATTGGACATACTGGCTCTTGTGCCCTAAATTGAACATACTGGCTCCTGTGCCCTGGATTGGACAGACTGGCTCCTATCCCCTGGATTGGACAGACTGGCTCCTATCCCATAGATTGGACAGACTGGCTCCTATCCCCTGGATTGAACAGACTGGCTGCTATCCCCTGGATTGGACAGACTGTCTCTCATCTCCTGGATTGGACAGGCTGGCTCCTATCCCCTGGATTGGACAGACTGGCTGCTTACTCCTGGATTGGACAGATTTGCTCCTATCCCCCAGATTGGAAAGGCTGTCTCCTATCCCCTGGATTTGACAGACTGACTGCTATCTCCTGGATTGGACAGTCGGGCTCCTATCCCCTGGATTGGACAGAATGATTGCTATCTACTGCATTGGACAGTCTGACTCCTATCCCCTGGATAGGACAGACTGGCTCCTATCCCCTGGACTGGACAGACTGTCTCCCATCTACTGGATTTGACAGACTGGCTCCCATCTCCTGGATTAGACAGACTGGCTCCCATACCCTGGATTGGACAGACGGGCTCCCATCCCCTGGATTGGACATATTGGCTTCCATACCCTGGATGGGACAGACTGGCTCTTATACCCTGGATTGGACAGACTGGCTCCTATCCCCTGGATTGGACAGGCCGGCTCCTGTTCCCTGGTTTGGAGAGACTGGTTCCTGTTCCCTGGTTTGGACAGACTGGTTCCTGTTCCCTGGTTTGGACAGACTAGTTCCTGTTCCCGGGTTTCGGCAGACTGGTTCCTGTTCCCTGGTTTTGGACAGACTGGTTCCTGTTCCCTGGTTTGGACAGACTGGTTCCTGTTCCCTGGTTTGGACAGACTGGTTCCTGTTCCTTGGTTTGGACACACTGGTTCTTGTTCCCTGGTTTCGGCAGACTGGTTCCTGTTCCCTGGTTTGGACAGACTGGTTCCTGTTCCCAGGTTTTCAACAGACTGGTTCCTGTTCCCTGGTTTCGGCAGACTGGTTCCTGTTCCCTGGTTTCGGCTGACTGGTTCCTGTTCCTTGGTTTGGACAGAGTGGTTCCTGTTCCCTGGTTTGGACAGACTGGCTCCTGTTCCCTGGTTTGGACAGACTGGCTCCTGTTCCCTGGTTTGGACAGACTTGTTCCTGTTCCTTGGTTTGGACAGACTGGTTCTTGTTCCCTAGTTTGGACAGACTGGTTCCTGTCCCCTGGTTTGGACAGACTGGTTCCTGTTCCCTGGTTTGGACAGACTGGTTCCTGTTCCCTGGTTTGGACAGACTGGTTCCTGTTCCCTGGTTTCGGCAGACTGGTTCCTGTTCCCTGGTTTGGACAGACTGGTTCCTGTTCCCTGGTTTGGACAGACTGGCTCCTGTTCCCTGGTTTGGACAGAGTTCTTCCTGTTCCTTGGTTTGGACAGACTGGTTCTTGTTCCCTAGTTTGGACAGACTGGTTCCTGGTCCCTGGTTTGGACAGACTGGTTCCTGTTCCCTGGTTTCGGCAGACTGGTTCCTGTTCCCTGGTTTGGACAGACTGGTTGCTGTTCCTTGGTTTTGACAGACTGGTTATTGTTCCCTGGTTTGAATAGACTGGTTCCTGTTCCCTGGTTTGGACAGATTGGTTCCTGTTCCCTGGTTTCGGCAGACTGGTTCCTGTTCCCTGGTTTGGACAGACTGGTTCCTTGGTTTGAACAAACTGGTTCTTGTTCCTTGGTTTGGACAGACTGGTTCTTGTTCCCTGGTTTGGACAGAATGGTTCTTGTTCCCTGGTTTGGACAGACTGGTTCCTGTTCCCTGGTTTCGGCAGACTGGTTCCTATTCCCTGGTTTGGACAGACTGGTTCCTGTTCCCTGGTTTGGACAGACTGGTTCCTGTTCCCTGGTTTGGACAGACTGGTTCCTGTTCCCTGGTTTCGGCAGACTGGTTCCTGTTCCCTGGTTTCGGCAGACTGGTTCCTGTTCCCTGGTTTCGGCAGACTGGTTCCTGTTCCCTGGTTTGGACAGACTGGTTCCTGTTCCCTGGTTTGGACAGACTTGTTTCTGTTCCCTGGTTTGGACAGACTGGTTTCTGTTCCCTGGTTTGGACAGACTTGTTTCTGTTCCCTGGTTTGGACAGACTTGTTTCTGTTCCCTGGTTTGGACAGACTTGTTTCTGTTCCCTGGTTTGGACAGACTGTCTCCAACCCCCTGGATTGGACAGAGTGGCTTCTATTTTTTGGCAAAAATAGGGATCCTCACTTCACTCTAAATCACTTGGAATTCCCTTGATCCAAATTTGTATTTACTGATGACAGGCGTTCCCCTAATGAGGACTTCCTTTTGAGGCTTACTTCTGTTTTGACTAGTGTTTAAGGCAGAACTCCAGCTACAAATAGGATACAAATTAAAAGATAAAATTACAAAAGCAGCTTTTGTTGCAATTTTTAACTTTAAAGTGGTTGTATACCCGCTGACGTTTTTTTTTTTCCCTGACCTGCAAAGGAAAAGGCATAATGAGATAGTATGCACCGCATACTAGCTCATTATGAAATACTTACCTTAGAACAAGGCCCTGACATCTGGCCCGATCTTCCGGGTATTGCGGCTCCGGTGCTGTGAGTGGCCGGAGCCGCAATGTCGTCATTCCCGCACATGCGCGCGGAAGATTTCTTTCCGGCAGGGGCCGGTGTCTGCTGGACTTTCAGCCAGGAATCCCCTGTGCGCATGAGCCGCTGCAGTCAGCGGCGCATTGCAAGGGGAATATCTCCCAAACCGTATAAGTTTAGGAGATATTTTTTTTACCTACGGGTAAGCCTTATTATAGGCTTTCCTGTAGGTTAAAGTCCAAAAATTGACTATACAATCACTTTAATGCAGAGATTTCCCATGCAGTACATTTTTATGCCACTAGATGTTGTCAGTCTGATGTCCAGCAGCATTCACCCCTTTTCCCTTGAGCCTGTACCATTGATTACACAGCTTCATTAATTAGTGTCTTCTATAGTTCAGTATAAAGTGATTGTAAAGGTTTTCATTTTATTTTTAAAAGAACAAACATGTCATACAATATGTCATATACAATATGACAGGAAATAAAAACCCTTTTAAAACTAAAAAAGGGTGGTTTGAAAATTGCAGTTATGAAACTATAATAAATTTATATTATATTGCTTATTCAAAATGAATTAAATAATAACAGCTACAAAGTCTTAGCCCTTGTACACACGGTCGGACATTCCGACAACAAAATCCATCGGATTTTGTCCGATGGATTTTGTCCGAAACTGGTGTTGCATACACATGGTCGGACAAAGTTGTTGGAAAATCCGATCGTTCGTAACGTGATGACGTAATTTAGTTACAACGGGACTACGTTCAGGCTAGTAGCCAATAGCTTTGGTCTAGGAATTTGATCTGTGCATGCGTGGCACTTTGTCCGATCGGAATTCTCTACAAACGATCGGACAAAGTCCGATTGGATCATGTTGTCGGAAAATTTTTATATCCAGCTCTCAAACTTTGTTGGTCGGACATTCCAACGGAAAAAGTCAGATGAAGCCCACACACGGTCGGATTATCCGACAACACGGTCCGATCGGACATTTTCCGTCGGAATGTCCGACCGTGTGTACAAGGGCTTAGAACTGCAGAGCACCCACTTTTTAGATATCAGAATTGACAGCAAAATATTATTCAAAGAGATTTCTACCAAAATTAATAACATTATTTGGCCTATCGATGCTCCTATGTAACTAACAGGGACAGCCTTGGAGAAGGTTTCCCTTTAAAACGGTATTAAACCATAAAGCAAACATTTATCAAATGACAGTTTAGCAATTCTTAGATGTGATTATTCTGAAGTGTTGTATTAGTTTTCTTTTTTAGGCTCTTTTTTCATCTGATGATCTAGCCAGCAAGTCTGTTGTTTTTCAAAAGCATAAGCTCTCCAGTTTACACGGATAAGACAAACCACTAAACAATAGCAGAGGGTGATTAAAAAGATCATCGTATATTTATTCATGTAAAACCTTTATCCCAAAAGGAAAATAAATATTTCCTGCAACTGTTTATAAGGTGTGAGCTGGAGTTTGGCCTAAAGGAGAAGTACAGCCAAAGATCGTCCCGTGGACCACAAAAGTGCAGTTCATTGTGCACTCCTGTGACCCGTTTTCAGCAGAGAGTGGGCTGAAGTCAGTCCAGAGTCCACGCCGGCACGACCACAGAGTTGGGATCCGCCAGATCCCTGGATCGACACCCGGCTCAGCCTCTCAGTGAGCCACTGAGAGCCTGAGCCGGCCACCGCCTCCACAGCCCAGCGCTCCAGTGAGCGTGGAGGGGGCAGAGCGGTGACTGACAGTCAGCACAGCTCTCTGCTCACGGAGCTGTGAGAACCGAGCGATCAGCAGAGTTAGAGGCATTGGGGGACAGATGCAGCATTAGACCGATGCTGCATCTACCTAGGTAAATCTGCTAATTCATTTACATTCCCCTCCCCTCAGACTGACAAAGGTGCTTTCTGCTGTGACCCCTTTTCTCATTCCTCCAGAGCAATATCTTACTAATACAAGAGGTGTGTTACCGGCCAGATTACCTGCTGAAAACAGAAGGAGACAGAAAAAAAAGAAAATTAATGCAGCCACCACATCTAATAAATGGTAAGCTGCAGTACAACAACATTTTTGGTTTTGGGCTTAATTTCACTTTAATAATGGACTACAGAAAAGCGGCTTGGTTACTGACCCACCTGAGGAGACAGGTGAACTGCAGATTTGTTTGATTGACAGCAAAGCAAAGGTATTTCGGGAACTCTGATGCTATCAGGACATGGAAGTAAGCGTCCTTCAGGTCTATAGACACACCTGGCTGGATTGCTTGACGGATCAAGAGCAGTGTCTCCATCTTGAACTTCTCCTTGATGAAAGAATTCAAGTGGGTTAGGTCTATAACTGGCCTCTAGGAGCCGTTTTTCTTCAAAACCATGAAGTGGGGCGAGTAGATCCCTTGAAACCTTTCGTCGGCTGGAACTGGTATTGCAGCGCCCTGAGCCACAAGAGAGTCTGCAAAGGACAGGAGAATTCGCTTTTTCTCTTCCGAGAGAGGCAAGAATGTCCAGGCATGGCCTGATGAGACCGTTTTGACAACCCAATAATCTTTGAACGAGGCGCAATATCAAAAAGACTTAGGGGCTACTCATCCACCGGAAGATGCCCGTTTTGAAAAGTTCTGGCCCGAAGGCTGGTCCATGCCTATAGCGGTGAGCATCCCTCGCTTGATATGAACCTTGCCTGGGCTGTGTTCTTTTCTGGTTTGGCAGACGGTGATCCTGGGAAAGCAATCCTGACTTGTTCCCTGTGGCACGGGTGATGACACTGTCCAATTTTTTCCCAAAGAGGGACGAACCCTCAAAGGTAATCCTACACCATGCCTGCTTGGAGGCAGGGTCAGCTACCCACGAGCGCAGCCACAAAGCACGCTTAGCCATGACAGATGACAGCATGATCTGAGCCATCAGGAGAATTATGTCCAGGGAAGCCTCCCCCAGAAAAGCTGCTATCAACCTTAGTTCATGAATAGGTAAGCTGCTGGCCATTTCTTCCGAGATGCTCCTCAGAGAAGCATCTACGTTGTCTGTCCAGACTTCCACGGGACCCACAACCCGACTCACAGGGGACCAGGCGGCGTGCATTCGATGGCATGACGGCAAATTTAATGGGACATACAGGTACGCCCATTTGCCCAGTCGTGCCATTCTGCCGACCTACATCGGCGTGCGTCGGTCGGGAACCGGTTAATGTTGGGATCTACCCACCTGCCTGACCAGCATCTGGCTCAGTGCACCATTGTGAGCTGTGCCAGCTGATTCCAACCCCTTCACTGGCACTCCTGTGAGCACTGGAGGGGCGGAGCAGAGAGCCGATGACTGACAGTCACTTGCTTTTTACTCACTGAAGACAGAGAAATGAGCCATCAGTCATCTTTGATCGCTTAGTTCTTGGTCTTAGAGCCAGCAGGGGACAGATGAAGCATCAGACCAATGCTGCATCCATCTAGGTGAGTACAATTGATTGTTTTTTTAAATCCCATACTTCTATTCTTAGGTAGAATATGTTTAGGTGGTGGTGTACTCGATCCAGCGCTGTGCCCATCTGTTACAACTCTATCTTCTCTCCCCACTCTCACAGGCACTGGAAGCCATTGGCTTCTGCTGCTGTCAGTTAAATCCTGCGAGTAGGGGTCCTGGGGGTGACATGTGATGGGTCCCAGAGGATTGCAGGGAGGGAGGGGGAGAGGAGGAGTCGCCTAGATGGCGAGAGCAGAAGTGGGAGCTGGATACCTGTCAAAACTAGGTACCCGCTCCCCCCAGAAAAAAAACGACATGCCAAATGTAGCATGTAAGGGGGCGAGGAGTGGTTAAAGCGGAAGTTCCACTTTTGGGTGGAATGCCACTTTAAACAAAATATATATTGTTTGGGGGTTCTAAGTACCTTTCTAGCAAAATAAAAGCAGATTTTTACCTGTATGACAAAATTGTCAGAATTGGCTCGGGAAGCTAGTAGGCCACTCATATATGGCGGTCATAAAGGGGATAAAATGGCAGCGTATATAGCCAGTTAAAATGGAACAGCTGCAGAAGGGTGATCAGGAGCAGTTTATAATACAGCCTAGAAAGGCCTCACATATGCTTAATTTTCCAAACTTGACACCTGCCTATGTAAGGGGACAGACACTCTCACTCCCCCCTGCCCCACAGAGGGTTTTGTGAAAATAATCATGGGTGAGCGCACGGTTCAGCTCACAGCCCCCTTATTAATTAACTTCAGCTATTACAAAGCTGTGGGTTGAGACAGATTGGTTTCACTCCAACTCCAAAGCTTTCTGTTGTTCTTATTGGTTTAATATTCAACAATATTCACAGCTAAAGACCACAAACACTCCAGCCGTAAACATAGACTACCTCCGAGGGACACGAGAGTTCCTTCCTAAGCACATTTTATTTTGCCGATTCTTGGATTACAAGGCTTGGATGTCATCCAGGTTACTTGAGATATAATAATGCGCATTTTACACATCCAGATTGAGAATATGGTAATTAGTACAACACTTCTGCCTTCCACAAAAGTAATTGGGGTCGTATTATGCATCTATGAAGCATGCATATTGATCATGGCATTCATGTTTGCCTTTTTTTGGAGGAAACATTATGTGATGTGTTTGTTTGTCCTATACTAGAAAAGCACATCTGCGTCCTGCTGTAGGAAGTCTGTTTGACAAGCCTAGTCTTTGCTTTACTGGTAGAAATGACTAATAAGTGTCTTGATAATTACAGAACCGGAAAAAAAAAAATACAAAGTCTATTTACTGAAACTTGGCGGAAAGTCCAAAATATAACTGATAAAGTGTTGCCGTCTAAAATTTAATCTGAGAATTGTATTATTACTGGTTGGATGATGTGGAATACTAATTATTTATGCCACTTCCTGCCAAATAAGAATTTAAAACTAATTAACTTTATTGTTTTGGGCCATGAAAGTTGCTTTTCCAATAATTCCACCTTGGCTCGGTGCTGTAGTCAATATATAAGTAATGCTGTACTTTGAATGTACACAAATGGCATGTACCTCTCAGCCGTATTTAAAGCCTTTTAAGCTAAAACATTAATGAGGATGATATTTAACTACAAAGAAGCCAATATCCATTAGGTAATGTTGTAACGGACAGCCAATTACAATGTATTAGGCTTATGGACAAGCCCCGATTCACACTGTGAATCACACAGGAACCATTTGGAATGGACCCAATATGCACCAAAAATAGTGAATGCCCTACTTTTGGAAATGCGATGCAACCGGATTACATGGTACTTTTGTACCATGCAATCTGGGACAGGCAAATGCACTGCGTTTGTGACTTGCGTTTGGGGTGTTGTTATCTTAACATTGACGCCCGCTGCAGATTGCAACTGTAGTGCAGCAAATGCACAAGGAACGCAGGTTTTCTACACCGCGTTCTAGTGTACATCTAGCATTATGGTCAGTTAGAGAATGATTTTATGGCAATTGTTACATAGGTCTACCTTGGACTCACTGGTGCCATTCCTGTGGGATCCCGCTGGAAGCTGAAAATCAATGTAGTAGGCACCACTAAAGCCCCGTACACACAATCGGCAATTCCGCTAGCAAAAGTCTGAAGTGAGCTTTTGTTCAGAAATTCCGACCGTGTGTATGCTCCATCGGACTTTTGCTGGCAGACGTTCCACCAGCAAAAGATTGAGAGCAGGTTCTCTATTTTTCCGACGGAAAGAGTTTTGCATCGTCTGTAGCAATTTCCGACATGCAAAATTCCTACGCATGCTTGGAAACAATTCAACGAATGCTCGGAAGCATCGAACTTCATTTTCTCAGCTCATCGTAGTGTTGTACGTCACTGCGTTCTCGACGGTTGAAAGTTCAAATAACTTTTGTGTGACCGTGCGTATGCAAGACAGCTTGAGTGGAATTCCGTCGGAAAAACCATCCAAGATTTTTCCGACGGAAATTCCGCTCGTATGTACGGGGCATTAATACAATGATCTCCACTAGGCTCCGGCAGTAAGTAGCTGCATTGCAAAAACATGAGGTCGCTCACTCGGTTTGCAGGCCATTCAGAGAACACTTTGCATTTTCTCAATGAGTGCAAAACATTCTCTGATTGGACAAGGTGGAGAAGTGAGGCAATGATATTTAATCAGAGAATGCTTGGCATGAACTATTAATACCTAATTGTAGCTAAAATAAAAAAAAACTGAAAAATCAGCACAAGGGCCATTGAGCTAATTCCTCCTCTATCAATACAGCATCCTCCTTTGTCCATGCCTTTCTGCAGTTATACTTGGGCTGTAAAGCAGATTTCTAGTATAACAGCTAAATACACTAATTTAACTCATGTGTATTTCTCTCCTTCCAGTCCTCAGATTTACACAGCCCTTTCACACAGCACACTTCTGTCTGGTAGTTTAGGGAACTGATTTTGCTCTAAGCTGGGGGTCGGCAACCCATCGATCATGATCTACCGGTCAACTACAGGCAGGTGACAGGTAGATCACTATCTTGCTTTGCCGACCCCCAACTGGCAGAGCTGCGCAGCAAAGATGAGATGTGCCATAGCTAATCCTAGCCGGCAAAGGCATTCCCCGCCCCACAGCACGCACATTGCTTATGTGGTGCTGCAGGGCAGGGACTGCATCTGCCATTTATGACTGCTGCAAGGTAGCGCAGAGCCCAGTGTTGTGCCTTCCTGACCCCCTGTACCTTGTCCCCCTAACCCCTCTGTACCATTCCCTCCTGACACCCAGTGGTGTGCCCTCCTGACCCCCCTGTACCGTGTCCCCCTAACCCCTCTGTATCATTCCCTCCTGCCCCCCAGTGGTGTGTCCTCCTGACCCCCCTGTACCGTGTCCCCCTAAACGCTCTGTAAGGTTCCCTCCTGACCCCCCAGTGGTATGCCCTCCTTACCCCCCTGTACCTTGTCCCCTTAACCCCTCTGTACCATTCCCTCTTGATCCTCCCCAGCGGTGTGCCCTCCTGACCCCCCTGTACTGTGTCCCCCTAACCCCGCTGTACCATTCCCTCTTGACCCCCCCCAGCGGTGTGCCCTCCTGACCCCCCTGTACTGTTTTTCCCCTTAACCCCTCTGTACCATTCCCTCTTGACCCCCCAGTGGTGTGCCCTCTTGACCCCCCTGTACTGTGTCCCCCTAACCCCTCTGTACCATTCCCACTTGACCCCCCCAGTGGTGTGCCCTCCTGACCCCCCTGAGGAGGGAGCAGGGGGCGGGGCTAAGCCAAGTTCTGTGCATCAATGAACACACAGAGTGGGGCTTGGGAGCGAGCCCACACAAATGCCCCCATAGAAAGTGGCTTGCTATGGGGGCACTCAGCAGGGCAAAACCACTGCACAGAGCAGATAAGTATGACATGTTTTTTTTTTTTTTTTTTACTTTAATATCACTTTAAAGCTAACATAGCCCAAAGAGGTTTTTTTTCCTAAACTAGGAAAGAGTTAAAAAAAAAATTCTATGGGGCTGAAAGTCACAGATGACAAAACAAAAAACATTCTAAAAAGTTCTAACTCTTCCTCAAAATGTGTTTTTGTCTGTGTTCTTTTTTTGTCTGTGATGAGAGATTTCTCAATTCAGAAATCCTTACGATTGTCCTAAAAAACTGATTTATGTTGTTCTAATCCCTCCCTACTCTTTTAAAATGAAAAAGGTTTGGTTGGTTACAACTTCACTTCTTACTTGTATTTTTGTAACAAGCATGGCATTAGGCTACATTTAGACCAGTGACTTATGCCAGTGCAGATTGTAGTGGCAGGAATCTGAGATTGCTGTTGCGGCTCAGAGTGGCTAGGTAAGGCCATCGGCCCAGTCATTATAATGACAGGTCGCCGTCAGCGGCAGCTATTCACTGCTCTCTGCACAGCCAGTGATATGCTTATAGGAGAAATCACCGCAGGTAATTGGTGGCTGTGCGGACAAAACTGGCCTAAATCGCCAGTGTAAATATAACCTTAAAGTGGTTGTAAACCCTTTTGTCTTACTTTTATCTATAGGTAAGCGTAGAATACAGCTTACCTATAGGTAGTGGAAATATCTCCTAAACGTGCGCTGCTTAGGAGATATTTCACATGTAGTGCGCCGATGACGTCATTGGCGCATGCGCTGTGAAGAAAATGACCACCGTGCCGTTTCTTCCACAGCGTGTGCCGTGACTGCGTGGGAGTGATATCACGTGGCTCTGCCCAGTCACAGAGGTGGAGTCCGCGGCCCTGGAAGGAAGAGGGGCGAAGATGGACGCGGCCTGCACACGTTTGCCGGTAAGTGTCATATAATGGGTTAGTATGCATCGCATACTAGCCCATTATGCTTTTAATTTGCAGGCCTTGCGGAGAGTAAAAGAGGAAGTAAACCCACCGGGGTTTATTTCCTCTTTAAAGTAGAACTAAAAGCAAGTTTTCATTTTGCATAGAGTTAAGGAGGGTTATAAACCCTGTCAGTTTTTCTTTTGCCATCTGTGTCACCTTGGGGAGATTTCCCTTCACTTCATGTCCCATAGCCAAAACAGGAAGTGAGAGGATATCCCTCCAAAGCGAGGGAATCCAGGGGTATCACCAGAGCTAGTGTCTCCATTGGATGAATTTTCTTCTATTCCTGTTCTGTTGACTACTCAAAATTTTTTAGTTTTTTTACTTTTACTCCCAGTGATAACCAGACAAATGGAGAGGATGACTCTCCTCAACAGGGGCACAGACAGCAACAAAAATTCTAATCCGTCTCCACCCTATATAAAAATGGAAAAAATGCCTTTAGTTATAGCTCTTTTTTGATGTCATTGGGTATTACAGAACTATGATCTTTACTCTTTACATACCTAGGCCCAAGAATCTGAGCAATTTGGAATAAAAGGGTTAAAAATAAAGTCTATCAGATGTAAAACATATGTAGCATGGAGACTCTGCACTATGGTAACGGGGCTTGGCAGGAAAATAAAACTTATGGGAAAACTGGAAGAAGATTTTTCACACAGAAAATTTTAATATTGAAACATGTTTTTGTGTGTGAGATATTGGCCTGTGTCCAGCCCGGAGCCAGAATTTTAGTGACATATAAGTAAAGTATTTTGTTATTAAAGAGCTGAGTGAGAGGCTCTTGAAGACTCCAAATGAATTTAAAATTAATAATATCTAATGCAGTAATATTTTCTCAATAGCTTTTAGGCCCAGATACTAAGGCCCATACACCATGAATGTGCCATTTATTTATTCATCTTGCAGGCAGCCCATGCAGGTCTATGGGCCTCAACCCCCATGCCCTGGAGTAATGGTCCATAGCCTTTTAGGAACTAGGCCGCACAGCAGGAGAGCCAGTGAAGCTTTATGTGTATTTACAGCCGCTTTCCATCGCTCACATTACTGCCGTAACTCTCCCTCCTGTCAGATTAGCAGCGGCATTAGATTCTCATAGGGTGCCAACCTTACTGTAAACTGCACATGTGAGGGACATAGGTTGTGGACTCCTTATGAGAATCTAATGCCTGGTGATCTGAGGTGGTGCTTGATTCATCCCAAAACATCAACCTCCCCTGGTCCATGGAAAATGTATCTTCCCTGAAACCAGTCCCTGGTGCCAAAAGGTTTAGGGACCGCTGGTCTATGGGGATGCAGTGGCTAACCAGACACAGCCGCTTGTCAGAATTTGACAGGCATGAAAGTCTTCATTCAGGGCCACTGACTTGTACCCCAGTCATATTAGGGCAATTGGCTGTATGCGTCCCCTAATGCCACGTACCCACACAGGACCACAGTACGCCGTACAATTAGATCGTGTGTGGGCTCCAGCGGACTTTTTCATCGTAAAGTCCGGCGGACTTAGAAAGTAGTTTTGACTCAAAATTTGTCCGGATTGTTTGCCGGACCAATTCCGCCGGACAATTCGATCGTGTGTACACGGCATTAGGCTTACATGGGATGCCTGTATGCAGCACACAATGACTTAAGCAGGATAAACACACAACTTACTTACAGTGTATGGACTGCAGCACCTTCCTCTAAGGCTTTACACAGACATTCAATTTATTAGCTCACGTGGAACTGTTATGTTACAGTAATGTGTAACTCTGTGTGTATGTCCAGCCTAACAGTTTTCTTAGTTTTGGATAGAGTGCAATATAATTAGAACCCCTATCCCTCAAAAACCAAATATTTGCACCACGAAAAAATGTAATTATGTTATTTTATTAGTTAAAAAACACCATTGCATAACATCTCACCAATATGACCCAGAGAACAAAAAAACATTTAAATTGTTACTAAACCCACAACAGTAAATTCAGTCTGTATATGCAGTAAAGCGTGTGGAACCTCAGGGGTTAATCCTCTGCATTGTGTAAAAAGGCAGTTTAATCATGTCTTCCCTGATTCTCCCCTTCTTCCACAGTCCCCGAACCATCTCCTGATAGTACAGAGCCTTGGGGGCACTCTGCACATGCTCAGTTTGGTGTGCATTGCTAGAGAGTCCTGGGGCAGTGCGTGTGATCAGCACAGGGCCACTCAGCACTGTCCAGACAAAGGGTTGGGGACCTGCAGCCTCATAGGACTATCAAGGGAGAATGAAAACCCCTCCTACAAGCTTTAACCAGACACTGATAAAAATCACAAGACCGCTAAATACTGCTGATGACAAAGGCCCCTTTCACATGTCTGTTTTTCATCCATCCGTTTTTGGATGAAAAACTGACATACATGTATCCATATGGGATAGTGGATGTCAGCGGATGAACATCTGCTGACATCGGATGACATCAGTCTCCGCTATGATCCGAAACTGATGAGGGAGGAAAACCCTATTTTTCCATCCATCTGCGGATCGGATGAAACGGACAGACGGTCCGTTTTCATCTGATCCCCCCATAGAGGAAAGCGGAGATCTGACCGGTCCATCTCCACACGTTGTGCGGAGACGGACAAGTCATCCACCGGCTCAGCGGGGATCAACGGAGCGATCCCCGCTAAGCAAGCAGATGGCTGAATACAGATCCTCCCAGGAACCACATGTGTGAAAGGGGCCAAAAGGTATTCAGTCGTTTATATTTACTAAAACTATTGCATTTCCATGTTCTGTGTACTGTGGGAGACCAGGTATAGTGAATGCAGGGTCCTGGGTTTAGTAACACTTCAATACCATCAACCCATCAAGAATATTAAAACACCAACCCCTGTAGGAAAATGTCATCTACTAGGAGGCTCAGATAAAGTCACGACACTGACCTGGACCAGTCTGCAATATACCTAATATATATATAATATAATAAATATAATGTGACCCGCCAAGGAGAACACATATTAAGTATAACTACATAAAGAATATGAAAACAACACTGTAAAGTAGTATATAGCCACTGCCTACATAACCTGAACCCCAACACCCTCTAATGATTTACCATGTACCTGAATAACAAATTTAAAAAAAATATGAAAATGTAAAAAATGCAAAAATAAAAAGAAATCCCAAGCATCTGAGAAATGGAAGATGTGGCCGCGGTGTATCCCATATCAGTTCTGGATGATGAAAGATAACATAGGGACTGGTGTCAGAAGATCGTCGCCTGAGCTGCTTTCTTTAGGACAGTGGAATTAGGGATTCTAATCCTTCCCCCACTCTATTCAAAGCTAAGAAAATAAGGTTAACGCTAGACCTGGAACCGCAGAACCCAGAAGCTTATACTATGGTAGCAGGGAGGCCTGCAGTGCTCCGTCTGTTTATATATCGGATTCCCTAAGACGGCTCAGCACAGGACTGCACAAGTGTAAGCCCTTGTACACACGGTCGGACATTCCGACAACAAAATATGTCGGATTTTTTCAGACGGATTTTGTCCGAAACTGGTGTTGCATACACACGGTCGACAAAGTTGTCGGAAAATCCGATCGTTCGGAACGTAATGATGTTCGTTCATTACGACGGGACTACGTTCAAGCTAGTAGCCAATAGCTTTGGTCTAGGAATTTGATCTGAGCATGCGTGCCACTTTGTCCAATCGGAATTCTCTACACACAATCGGATCATGTTGTCAGAAATTTTTTATATCCAGCTCTCAAACTTTGTTGGTCGGACATTACGACGGAAAAAGTCAGATGGAGCCCACACACGGTCGAATTATCCGACAACGCGGTCCGATCGGACATTTTCTGTCGGAATGTCCCACCGTGTGTACAAGGGCTAAGGCAGCTGCATAAACATTGCCTACCGAGCCGTTAAAGAGTTGATATGCGGGCTGCCCTTAGAATTCCATAGAAGACTGCATCTCTAATTACAAGAAATATTGGAGAGAGAAGGAAAGCTTTCCAAATTGGAACAATTTCAGTTCTGCTTTCAATTACTTTTTTTGATAGACATAAAGCTAATGGGCTTCCTTTTTCCTTTTTTTTTTTTCCTTTTGATTGTTTTAGACTTACTGTACACTGATCTTGCACAGTTACTTTGCTTGTCTATAATCTATCTGTATTTAAATATACGTTTAAGCTCCACGCACACTATAAGGTAAGAAAAATGTGTTTTTTGTGCCAGCTTTTAGCAGCAGTTAGAAGCATTCATCCCATTTGTCTGCTGGCAAATCGCTCCCAAAAACGCAAAACACATTTTTTTTTCTATCTGCTCCTAGAAGCTGAAGCTTCAAAAACGCTTCTAGACTAAATTAGCGTGCATAGACTGAATAACTTAAAGCGGATCTTCACTGGATCTTCACACCACTAACCAAAAACACTATTTAATTAATTTTTATTCTTCAAAAGAAATTTTATTGAAATAATGAAAGGTTTAACAGTAATGCACATGTATATTTTTATAAACGACATGAAAGGGAATAAAAAAAAAAAAATGAGGGTGGAATGGAGTAGAAAGAAAATAAATTTAGTGATTATTTTATTGAATCCATTTTTAATATTCAAAACAAACTCCTCCATGCTTTAGGCTCGGTTCACATGGGATGCCTTTGCGGCTCCCAGCAGGGGTCCGGTGCTTCCTGGTTCACTGCTTCAAGTCCAATTTCAGCCCGAATTTTGGGCTGAATTGGGACATGAAATTTACCAAAAGACGCATAGTGCTGCCTATTAGTGTCACCTACCAGTGCCCATCAGTGCCACCCATCAGTGCCCATCAGTTCCGCTTATCAATGCCAACTATCAGTGTCCTTCAGTGTTGCCCATCAGTGCCATCCATCAGTGCCACCTATCAGTGCCGCCTCATCAGTGCTTATCACTGCCCATTAGTGCTTCCTTACCAGTGCCTATCAGTGCAGCCTATCAGTGCCCATCAGTGCAGCTCTATTTGTGTGAAAAAAATGATAACAATTTCATTTGGGTACAGCGATGTATGACCGCGCAATTGTCATTCAAAGTGTGACAACACTGAAAGCTCAAAATTGGTTTGGGCAGGAAGGGGGTTTAAGTACCTAGTGAGCAATTTGTTAAAAACATGCTGTTAGGCGCATTTTTGTATAGAGCTTATTGGCGTTATTTTCCACTATTTTTGGTGTTAGCGTTTTTTGCCTTTTTTTTCAGTAAAAACACTCCCTATAATTGGCCACACACAATCACAGCAAAGTCAGATGGATTTGAACGTGATGACGTATGACCGGACTAGAATAATGAAGTTCATAGCCAGTAGCCAATAGTTGCCCTAGCGTAGTTTTTTGTCCGTCGGACTAGCATACACACGAGCGGATTTCTCGATAGGAACTGGGTCCAGCAGGAGTTCCGGCGAAAAAATTAGAAACATGTTCTATTTCTAAAGTCCTTCAGATTTTTGGACAGCAAAGGTCCGATGGAGCCCACACACGGTCGAATTGTCCAATGGCTTTGTTCAGTCGCACCTGTGCTGTCGAAAAATTATTATTGTCAGAGGCATTATGCCTCCAAATGCCTCTGACAGTTTATGTGTGCATGGACACCTAGGCTAACATGGAGGGGTGTTTAGAGGCAGTTAAAAAAAAACAAACGTCAGATGCCCCCAACAGCAGCTGTAAAAACATCCTGTGTACATGAGGCCTAAAGCCCCATACACACTATCAGGTTTTTTGCTGATTTTTCCTTCAGATTTACCAAAACCATATAATATGAGGTCAAACCTTAGGAGTTTGAATTTGTATGCAATCAGGCAGGCCCTTGTACTATATGGTTTTAGTAAATCTGAAGACAAAAATCAGCAGAAAATCTGATAATGTATATGAGGCCTAAGTGTCCGCAGATGCTGTATAGACTTTTTTTTACACCTTTTCTCAATGCCTAATGGAGCAGTAATGACCAGGGAAATGACAGGGACCTGTCACTTGCCTTCCATCCTCCTTCAGAAAGCCAGTCTTCTGTCTGTAAACAACAGGTACTTAGTATATGATGAACGTTCATGTTTTCTAATGCAGTTACAAGGTAATCTAATTACTGATTGCAACTCGTACCAGGATTCTAAAAGTCACTGTATTCCATTTAAATGCTACCAGCTTAGCCTGTTACTTTTTCTGTTTGTGACAAGAAAATTGCAGAGAGGTTTCAATTATGCGCTTTTTATTGGTGCACTCCAGTACACATTAGTAATTTATGTTCACATATTGAATCATGCTTTATGTGAATATTATGCATCTATAATAAATTACAGCTGCTGATGAAGTAGCTTTTTGTCAGTAATAGTAAGAGGGCAGATTGGATAAATTGCAATTGCAAATGCATTTACTGTACTCAGCGTATGTTTTGCCTGTACCCCTACTTAAGAATGTTTGTCTCTTAAATATCGTACTTCATCAGAAAACACAAGAATTCTGCCTGTGTACTTTATAATTATATTCTAAGAGTTTGCACTTCATTACTTAAAGTGTTACTAAACCTAGTAATATGAAAATAGTTCATCTGCCCCCCCCCCCCCCCCCCCAAAGTGCCCACAGCTTATAAATCTTCTTTTTACATCAAAATACTGCCACTCTATACGTATTTGCTGATCTGTCACAAGATAAACTGCACAGTTTGTCCAAAGTTGTGTGTTCAGGTAGGAGGAGATTTCCACTACAGCCTGTATTAGGGCTGAAACAACTAATCGATTAATCGACAATGAATCGATTATGAAATGAATCGATTACTATTTTCATAATCGATTAAAGTGGAAGTAAACCCATTGATTTAAACAGTTAAAAAAAAAAAGGCATGCCGGGAATGCTAATTGCACATTGGCTGTGCTCTCAGCCAAACTATCAAACCATCCAATGGCTGGTGTCATAACGAATCACATGTGCAGCACCATAGCAGTTGAAGATTAAACAGAGGCAAAGATGGCAGCTTCCTTGGCTGAAAACGATAGGGGAGTTTACTTCCACTTTAATCGGCCAGTAGTAACATAATGGGGTTAAAAAAACGAAAAATTAGCCTTTTATAGCACAAAAAGAGCAAATCGCTACTGTAAATATTACTTTCACAGTTCTACAGTAAACAAAAATGAACCCCTTACAGCTAGGGCATTGCTAGGTCTACAAAAGATCTGGGGCTAGAGCCTATAGCAACGTAGTAAAAAAAGTAATATGCTTTGACGTGCATACACATGTATATAACATATGTGTGTGTGTATATATCCCCAGAGAGCCCACCCCTTACATCGGGGTCCCCGGAGAGCACCCCACTTACATCAGGGTTCCCAGAGAGCCTCCCCCTTAAATCAGGGCCCCCAGAGAGCCTCCCCCTTAAATCAGGGTCTGCAGAGAGCCTCCCCCTTAAGTCAGGGTCCCCAGAGAGCCTCCCCCTTAAATCAGGGTCCCCAGCGAGCCTCCCCCTTAAATCAGGGTCCCCAGAGAGCCTCTCCCCTGCATCAGGGTCCCCAGAGACCCCCCCCACTTACATCAGGGTCCCCAGAGAGCTTCCCCTCAGTTGGGGACCCCTGCAGAGATTCGGGCTATGGGCCCCAGATTCGGGGCTATAGCCCCAAAAGCCACCCCTAGTGACACCACTGCCTTACAGTAGTGATTATTTGCTTTTTTTGTACTACAAAGGGCTAATTTTTGTTTTTTTTTAACCCCATTATGTTACTAAACATCTTAGACCTGGTTCACAGCTATGTGTTTTTTAGTGCTTTTTGCACAAATGCACTACAGTTAACTTACATGGTTTCCTATGGGACACGTTCACATTTTTTGTTCACTTTTTTCAGTCACTGCGTATTTGGAAAGGGTCAGGGACTTTTTTTTAATGCAAAATTGTGCTTTTTTGATTCAATATACTTCAGTGGAGAAGATACAGAAAAGCATGTAATAGGTTTTTGCAGCAATTTGTGTTTTTTAATCTGCCCAACAACAAATTGGCCAAAAAAAATGCAAAAAAACTCAAATTGCAGCAAAATCATGTGCGCAAAAATCAAAACTGACAGCAAAAAGCACTGCAGAAAAACATCACAAGCAAACTGAATAGGTGTGTACCGAGCCGTATGCTGGCCACATGGATCAATTTTCAGATGAATATTCAGAAAAAAAATCTTTGTACATTCGCTGAATGAAATAATTTTGTTTTTTCCCTTGTTTTTAACATTCTGTTTTTAAAATTAATGTAATTTCTGAACGATAGCCACATACACTTTCTGAAAATTATTTTGACTAAGAAGTTTTCTATCATTTCCAAATTTTCCCACCACCGTGGTTGAAAATGAATTTGACCCCACTAACGATTATGAAATTGAACAAATGTTCTTAAAATGACTTTTTTTTTTGAAGGAAGACATTGTTTGTTTTGTTTTTTAATAAAAAAATGTGATTTCTGAGTCTGATATTTACCAGATTCACCCTTTAATAGTATATACAGTATATCTCTCCTCTAATAGTATATAAAGTATATCTCCTCTAATAGTTTATACAGTATATCTCCTCTAATAATTTATACAGTATATCTCCTCTAATAGTTTATACAGAATATCTCCTCTAATAGTTTATACAGTATATCTCATCTAATAGTTTATACAGTATATCTCCTCTAATAGTATATACAGTATATCTCTTCTAATAGTATATGTAGTATATCTCTTCTTATAGTATATACAGTATATCTCCTCTAGTAGTATATACAGTATATCTCTTCTGTCTGTAATTCTCAGAGTGGATTAAATATTTTGCTCCCTAACCATATAATTGGTTATTTATATTTACCACTTCATAGAGATATTTAAGAATAGATTGCCTTTTTTTTAAACTTTACATATTAACTAAATTATACGCCACACTTTTGTAAAGGCTATTAACCAATTAATTGAAACAATAATCGGCCAACTAATCGATTATGAAAATAATCGTTAGTTGCAGCCCTAGCCTGTATACATGCCCACATGTGTGATGTCAATATAATGTGACCTGAACTGTTCAACTGAAACAGGAACCGTTCTCTACAGCAATAGACGCTAAACTGAGCATGTGCATGATGGCTACCATCACTGTATTATATGGGCTTGCCAAGATAGACAGTGCAGGAGGGATGGATTTTTCCAAATAGTGTAAAAGAGCCTTTTTACACCAGGCAGATGATTAACCCCTTAAGCAGAGGCGGCTCTCTAATTAGGCATATTAGGCGGTTGCCTTAGGCCCCGCACTGGGAGGGGCCTCGCGGCCACTTGATCTGTCTAATTAGAGAGCCGCCTCTGAGGCTGACAGCTCCAGATCACAGATAGAGCCACTCAGCAGGGCTGGCCGCTGGCGCTAGTATAAGACCTCCTTGGGGGGCAGGAGAGGGGGGGGCACTGAAGCTGATGGTCCCTCAAGTGTGCTGGCACCGCCCTGCTCAGCAATGCAGACTTCAGACCAGTAATATGCAGCGCTCAGCACTGCGAGCTTCAGCCTCCACACTCACTTTCATCGGCTTCCATGGCCCCTCCTCCTCCCACATGAAAGGCAGATGCTGGACTTTCTTTTCAGCACATCGATCAGTTGCTGCTTCTCTCCAATAGAATCCCCTCCCACGTGGGTGGTACCAGAACCCCCTCCATTCCAGCATACTCGTTGATGAACTGGAGGTAAGTGAGAGGAGGGGGAGGGGCTGAGTGAGGCCAGGGGAGGGGCCAGCAAACAGTAGCAGGAATGGCATGGATCCTCAGAGGAAGGTAGAGGTAAGGTGCTGTATCATGCCGGACTGTACTGATTACATACAGCCTGCTGCATGTACATAATAGGGACATCTAAAGAGAGATAGAGGAAGTATAGATGGGGCAGAGAAGAGGATATAAGGACAGAGCGAGGTAATAAGAGAGATGGGGCAGTTAGAGAGTACATGGGGGCAGACAGAGCAAAGGTGATGGGACAAAACATCAATTAGGCCCCTTTCACATGGGACAGACTGTGCTTTGCTCAGCAGGGAGTCTGTCTGCTGACTACCCTCCGAGCAGAGCAAGAGGTTAACAGGTCTGCATCTGCTCCACTTATGCCAAGCAGACACAGTCCATACTGCTCTATGGGCACTCAGGTGTAAACAGATCGCCTGTCTGTTTATACCCAACTGACATTCATCCTGATCAGCCCAGACAAAGGGTAATGGATCCCCCTTCAGTTTGTTTTTGTTGGGTTGGATTGAAGATAGGCGGGTGTAAACGGACAAAAGTCCATTCACCGCTCCATAGAGGAGAATAGAGGGTCCGATCAGGTCTGCCTGAAAAACTGACAGGTGGACCCGATTGGATCCCTCATGTGAAAGTGCCTAAATATACACACACACTCTCCAATTGTGCTGTGATAATCTTGTGCATATCCACTGCAAGCTGTTTGCACAGACTTCGGTGTACCATCACCAAAACAAAGCACATACTGTACCATTTGCTTACCAAAAAATTTGACTCCTTACATTTTTGAAGTTACATGCACTTGTCATCTGTGGGATATTTACAGCCAATTCACTCAAAAAGTGACAGTTCTAGTAACTTTCTCCCAGGAGCATCTTTTCCCCACTCTGCCTGGTCAGGTACCAACCACAGCAAACCAGTGTATGCAAAGAATAAAACATACTGTATGCATTACCAGGACATTGCTTTATTAAAGTAATGTACTTACAGCAAACTTTACTAGGATAAAGCAACAAATTGTTTACTTTCATAGTAAGGTTGAATAAAGACACCAGTCCATCCTGAGTGAGTGTCTACAATTGTCCCTATCCCTGTACATTGCGCACTTACATTGCTCCCTATCCTCAAGGAGCCCACAATCCAAGGTCCCCATCCATATACTAGGGCCAATTGTGGACAGAAGCCAATTAACCTATCTGCATGTCTTTGGAGTGTGGGAGGAATAAAGGAGTACCCGGAGGAAACCCACGCAGGCACAGGGAGAACATGCAAACACCAGGCAGGTAGTGTCGTGGTTGGGATTTGAACCAGCAACCCTTCTTACTGCTAGGTGAGAGTGCTAACCACTGTGCCACCCTTGTCCTGGTATTGCTTTATTCTTTGCATTTACGGGGTTGCCTCTGGTTGGTACCGGACCAAGCTACTATGCCTGCAGTGTTATTTTTGAGTGAAGTGGTTGTAAATATCCAGCAGATGACAAGTGCATGTGACCTCATAAGTTTAAGGAGTCTCATTTTTTTGGTAAGCAAATGGAATGTGCTTTGTTTTGGTGATGGTCCACTGAAGTCCGAGCAAATAGTTTGCAGTGGGTCTGCTCAAGTTTATCACAGCACAGTTTTGTTGGATTTTTTGTGTGACTTTTATGTTTTATGCTTATTATTTATTGTACCAGCACTTTGGAATGTACATATATTAATTATTCTTGATATCTATCACACTATATAACATTTTACTGTGGTACACACTTATATGATGGATGTTCTTTTCTTTTCTTTCTTTCCCCAGTGACAGCTTGCCAGAATAGCTAGGATCCGTATTATACATTACTGTCCCTATACTGTACCCTCCTGCCCCTGTACTGTGTCCACTTACCCTTCCCCTGTACTGTACCCTCCTGCCCCCTGTACTTTGTCCACTTACCCTCCCCCTGTACTGTACCCTCCTGCCCCCTGTACTGTGTCCACTTCCCCTTCCCCTGTACTGTACCCTCCTGCCCCCTGTACTTTGTCCACTTACCCTCCCCCTGTACTGTACCCTCCTGCCCCCTGTACTGTGTCCACTTACCCTCCTCCTGTACTGTACCCTCCTGCCCCCTGTACTTTATCCACTTACCCTCCCCCTGTACTTTGTCCACTTACCCTCCCCCTGTACTGTGTCTACTTACCCTCCCCCTGTACTGTACCCTCCTGCCCCCTGTACTTTGTCCACTTACCCTCTCCCTGTACTGTACCCTCCTGCCCCCTGTACTGTGTCCACTTACCCTCCCCCTGTACTGTACCCTCCTGCCCCTTGTACTTTGTCCACTTGCCCCCCCCCCTGTACTTTGTCCACTTGCCCCCCCTGTACTTTGTCCACTTGCCCCCCCTGTACTTTGTCCACTTGCACCCCCTGTACTTTGTCCACTTACCCTCCCCCTGTACTTTGTCCACTTACCCTCCCCCTGTACTGTGTCCACTTACCCTCCCACTGTACTGTACTCTCCTGCCCCCTGTACTTTGTCCACTTACCCTCCCCCTGTACTGTACCCTCCTGCCCCCTGTACTGTGTCCACTTACCCTCCCCCTGTACTGTACCCTCCTGCCCCCTGTACTGTGTCCACTTACCCTCCCCCTGTACTGTACCCTCCTGCCCCCTGTACTTTGTCCACTTACCCTCTCCCTGTACTGTACCCGCCTGCCCCCCGTACTGTGTCCACTTACCCTCCCCCTGTACTGTACCCTCCTGACCCCTGTACTGTGTCCACTTACCCTCCCCCTGTGCCCTTCTTATACAGTTAATTTGTATCGCTTGAATTATTTGTCCTATTATGGGCATGAGTGGGGCCTCATGTTTAAGTTTTGCCTAAGGTCTCACAAAGCCTAGAGCCGCCTCTGCCCTTAAGTTCCACAGTGAGTGTAACAAGCATGCTATTCTGCATATACAGATTGTACTGGGTTTAGTAACACTTTAAGGCTCGGTTCACACTGCTGTGATATACAATTTTGATCTGACTTTCAGTGGGACTATTTAGTGCTGCTTGGATGCAACTTTGATAAGGTCTGTATAGTCTATTGGGCCAATACCATACTGGAATTGCACCAAAGTAGTACAGGAAACATTTTCCAAAATTGTGCCATGGTAAGTTGCATTGATGTGAATGCGCACCTTCGAAAAAACAATGTGATTTCCATTGCCATGCAATTCTGACCAACACAAGTCACATCTGAAGTCGCACTAGTGTGAACCAGGCCTTATTCAGATACAAAAAGTATTTTCTGCAGAACTCCCAAGAGTTCCAGTTTTATCAAAATCTGCCTTATTTTAGTTTGTTCAAGAGTTGTGTGTGTCAGAAACATGTAGTCTACCCACGCATGCATGGTGTTATGGAAAGCAAGGTTTTATAAAACCAGAGGTGGGGGTCCAGTGTGTCCTGTGCACAACATCATTTTGTATTTATGATTCTGTTCTGATAAAAAGTGTTTTTGTGCTGATGATGACTAATACTGGTATTTCATTTTGAGATCGTAATCATTGGATTTTCATAAGCGCAAACCAAAAGGGCGGTTTCTGTTAGAACTTGTTTCTGGTATAATGTAAACACATTGAAGGGTTTGTTCTAGTTGTGCATTGGGGTTGATTTACTAAAGAAAATGGGCTGTCCACTTTACAAGTGCAGTTGCGCTCTATAAGGGCCTTTGCTCCAGAGCTTAGTGAAGACGAAGCCCTGCTAACTTTCATCATCCAATCATGTGCAAGCAAAAATGTTTTGTTTTGTTTTTTTTCCTTGCATGTGATTGGGTATTATTTGCAAAGTGAAGCTTTATCTCATTTATTAAGCTCTGGAGCAACTGCACTTTGCCCTTAGTAGATCAACCACACTGCCACCAGATTCTTGATTTCAGCAGCAATATTTCCATAAAATTATATATGCATGTATTGTATTTTATTCATATTATTTACCTGTAAAATCCTCCCATGTCTAGATATCCAAAAGCCCTAAGATTGCTGCGGGTGGGCACCACCATCTTAGATATTATGTTGGCAGCTCCAGCAGTCGCTGGGCTACATAAACATTTTTGTAGAAAGGGGAGGCAAGGGACAGAGGAGCTTGGGCAGCACAGGCAGTCAATTGAGACTCCTAGAAGTGGAGAGGGCTATGATGTGCAAGGAGGGAAGGGGCGGTGCTAGAGAATAGACTCTTCCTAAAGTCAATTTTGCTAACAAGTTCAGAGTCCCATTACAAATATTAAAACATTGTTACTGTGGCAAATGCTCATGTAGTTACATTGTTTGCAGGAATAAAAACTAAGGCATGGTTGAATTTCGAAAGAATTTTCTTTTGAAAGTCTGAAATTTTGTGCATTTAGTGATCCGATGGTGCCACCATTTTGAAATTCGACCAACCAAGCCTTCAGTTTCACTTCATGTTGCTACAGAAAATTTTCGTGGCTGGGAATTTTCTCTTCTTTCCAGGAATTTTCTTTTCTTTCCAGGAATTTTCTTGTAAATGCGCATTTTTTTTTCGATTACATTTCTCGCACGATTCTCCCATCATTGATTAGAAATTTCCAACATGTCCGATTACTCAAATTTGATGGCCGCACGAAAAATTGGCTGTTGCTGCAGCCCACTAATGGTGCAAAATTTGAATGGAAATTCTTATGCCGCGTACACACGACCAGACTTTCCGGCAGAAAAGGTCCGAAAGTAAGGAAGTTCAATAGCCAGTAGCCAATAGCTGCGCTTGCGTCGTATTTGGTCCATCGGACCAGTATACAGACAAACGGTTTTCCCAATAGAAATTGATTCCGTCGAACAGATTTGAAACATGTTCTATTTCTAGGTCCGTCTGAATTTTTGAAGAAAAAAGTCAGATGAAGCCCACACACGATCGGAATATCCGACGGAATGATTCCGTCTGACCTTTTCTGGCGGAAAGTTTGGTCGTGTGTTAGATAAGATTTTCTAAAGAAAATTCTTTTTCGAAATTCAACCCATGTATGGCCCTCCTAACACCTTAGACCTCATGCACACTGGACATTTTGCTATCTCTCTTAGACGGCTTTCCTCCTGGCAGTAATGTTTTAGCAGAAAAAACGCTTGACGCTTGTAAATGCGTGTAATGCTTTTAGGTGTGCCATGTACTTAGATGTTAAATCATTTAATTAATTCTGGCCATTGAAATTAATTAATATTCAAGCTCTAAACGTGCCTAGCGGTAACGCATGTTTACACACGCCAATCGTGGTTTTTTTTTTTTGCCAAAACGCCACTGTTCCTAGACGCACATGCTGTGATTTTTTTTTTCTGATTCTAATTGTCCCTACCTCTAAATGTCTATGTGTGATGTCACTGCATTTCATTTAAAAGCTACAATTTTCATTTGTTACTTTTTATGAATGTTTTTTTTTTTTCAATATTTACATTGTTTCAGCTTGGCCCAATGTAACTATACATTTACTGAACCCTTCTAGAGGTTGGAAATCACTGCCCTGCTGCATTGTGAGCACAGGTGGTCAGCGATTGGGCATAGTCCCACCTGCCCACCTTGTCCTCTCAGAGAACGCTTTGCATGCTTTGAGGAAATGCATAGCAATCTGTGAATGGTGCCCATGCTTCCTCTGTTTAGACTGCTACAAGGCAGCCACTTGGCATGCAGTGGCGGCTGGTGTTTTTTTTCTTTTAGGAGGGCGGAAAACAGTCACCCCCCCTCCCCCAGTCTGTTAGTGGCAGCAGCAACCCCCCCCCCCGGGAGGACAGCTGGGACATCAAAGCTCTGCACTTACCCCATGTAGAAAGCGGAGGGGCAGCATGTCCGGTGGCTTTCTTCCTCCTCCTGTGGTGTGGACCATTGCACCTTACGCCGTGCATCCCCCTCCTCCTCCTCCTAGGCATCCAATAGGATTGCCTGACCTTTCAGCCAATCAGGAAATGGGTATCAGACCTGCGCTTCTTGATTGGTCGAGAGGAGATTCAATGTTAGAAAAGTGAATATTCATTTGCTTTTCTAACACACCTTGGTGGGCTCCGAGCTCAACGCTCTGCGCTTCGAGCCCACCCTATTTTGCAGCCTATTAGAGCCTATGACTCTAATCAAGCGCTTCAAAAAAACACCCCCGCCACTGTAATTCAGGCACCCAGCATCCTGAAAGGGGCTGGACGCATGAATATGGGGTGGCTGCAGAGGCTGTGGATAGATTAATGCTACACATGAATCTATTTATTAATCATATAGGGGGTGGCGAGGATAAAGGGGGCGGTGCCCGTTTGTCCCTTAATGGACGGACCGCCCCTGTCGGCATGTGACCTGGAAGGTAGTGGAGATCACGTCCTCCCTGAGTCAGCTGATAGCCTCCCATGGCTTCCACTATCATTTATATGCTGGTGACACCCAAATCTATCTCTCTGCCTCTTAGCTCACCTCATCAATCTCCTCATGCAACACTGATTTATTAACAGATATATCAGTTTGGATGTCAAACCATTGCCTCAAACTGAATCTATCTAAGCCCCTGTACACACGGTCGGAGATTTCCACAACCAAATCCGTCGGATTTTGCCCGTCGGATTTTGTCCGTCGGATCTTGTCCGAAACTGTTGCATACACGCGGTCGGGCAAAGTTGGCAAAAAATCCGATCTTTCAGAACGTGATGACAAAATTTTGTTACGATGGGACTACATTCAGGCTAGTAGCCAATAGCTTTGATGTAGGAATTTGATCTGAGCATGCGTGGCACTTGGTCCGATCAAAATTCTCTACACATGATCGGAGTATGTCCGACCGGCCCAGTTGGTCGGGAAATATTTCCAACATGTTGGAAAATTGGGTCCGACGGATATTCGGACGGAATCAGTCCGATGCATACCACACACAGTCGGATTATCCGACGACACGGTCCGATAGGACATATTCCGACGGATTCTCCGACCGTGTGTACAAGGGCTAAAAACTGAGCTCTTAGTATTTCCTCCCCCATGTGCCCCTTCCCCTGACTTCTCTGTCAAGATTAATGGCACATCTATCAGTCCGTCCCCACATGCCAGGGTGCTAGGGGTAACATTAGACTCTGAACTGTCCTATCAGACCCACATACAATCCCGTGTCCAAATCATGCCGCCTTAGCCTCCGCAACATTTCCAGAATACGCCCCTTTTTAACTAATGACACCACCAAGCTTCTCTCACCTCGACTACTGCAACTCCCTCCTCATTGGATTACCTTTACATAGACTATCCCCCCTTCAGTCCATAATGAATGCTGCTGCCAGACTCATCCACCTTACCAACCATTGAGTGTCTACCACCCCTCTCTGCCAATCCCTCCACTGGCTTCTACTCACCTGACAAATAACATTAAAAGTACTAACAAAAATTTACAAAGCCATCCATAACTCTAACTAACCTAGTCCCAAAATACCAACCAATCCGCTCTCTACAGTCCTCCCAAGACCTCCTGCTCTCTAGCTACCTTGTCACCTCCTCCCGTGCTCACCTCCAGGATTTCTCCAGAGCTTCTCCCATCCTTTGGAACTCTATCCGACTGTCCGCTCATCTATCCATCATTAGACGATCCTTGAAAACTCTTCTTTTAAAAAAAGCCTATCCTGCTTCTAAGGCCGCGTACACACGCGCGGACTGTTCGCCCAACTTTGTCCGCTGAACAGTGTTTGGGCGGACAGTCCGCTCGTGTGTGGGCTTTCAGCGGACAGTTTCAGCGGACAGTTTGACGAACAAGGTTTTTCGGAAATTCCGTAAAACTGTCCGCTGAAACCTTGTTTCAGCGAACAGTCCGCCCGTGTGTAGGCTTGTTCGTCAAACTAAGTTCCGCGCATGCTCAGAAAGGATTTACACGCCGAAAGTTATAATGCAGTGTATAGGACGTCTTATTTTTCGTCCCGTCGTACGTGCCGTTCACGTCATCGCGCACGGTTTCAGCAAACTGTTCGTTCGTCGTGTGTGGCCATGTCCGTCCATGCTAATTTTGAGCGGACTGTTTGCCGAAACTGTTGGACGGACAAAGTTGGGCGAACAGTCCGCCCGTGTGTACGCGGCCTTACACTGTTTTACTTTCTCCATCAGCTCACCCCCCACAGTTATTAACATTTGTATCAATTGACCCTCCCTCTTAGATTGTAAGCTCTAGTGAACAGGGCCCTCTAATTCCTCTACCAAATTGTAATGTAACTGTAATGTCTGCCTTTATTTTGTTAAGCACTGCACAAACTATTGGCGCTATATAAAACCTGTATAATAATAATAATCACTAGTAATAGCAATGCCTACTTTGGTAATTTCCAGCTTCCAGGGGGATTCCACAGGTAAGGTATCTACATATTCACATTGGTCCAAAGTGGATCAATGTAAATATGTAAAAATATCCATACCTGGAAGAAAATGAAAATACTGCATGTAAGCACACAAAATACTTGATCTGTCTGTGCGATTTACCTGCATTTTTAAAAATTGCTCTCACGGGGGTTGATTTACTAAAAGCAAATCCACTTTGCACTACAAGTGCATTTGGAAGTGCAGTCACTGTAGATCTGAGGGAAACATGCAAGGAAAATAAAAAACAGCATTTTTACTTGTACACGATTGGATGATAAAATCAGCAGAGCTTCCTCTGTTTTTAGATCTTTCCCTCAGATTTACAGCAACTGCACTTCCAAGTGTACTTTCAAGTGCAGTGCATTTGTAGTGCGGAGTGGATTTTCCATTAGTATGTAAACCCCTGAGTCTTTTTACGTTTCTGGTGCAAAGCATGGCAACATTTTTTTACAAAGGAAATAAGGATGTTTACGTAAAATTAGTGCAAAAGAAAAATAGCTAAGGATTATTTAGAACGAATTACAGTAAGCAGAGAGTTAAATATCAAGTTTTTATTGGAAAAAAATGAACTTTTTTCACCCACTTTATTTTAACTGAGATTAGGTGCGGATCAAAAGACAGCTATTTGATGTGCACATAAAAGAACTAGTCTAAATGCCATAACAACAATGTGTTTACAGCTTATTTTTCATGGAGCTGTCAAACATTGTTAGCAGACTCATTTATATAGAAAATACTGTCAGAGCTCTTGCCCCACACAGCGGTATCTGGCTGGTGAAGTGGCGGTTGATTGTGGAACTTTTGCTAGGTATAACAGAAGGGAAGGTCATCCTTGGTGTATGAAGTATGCTTAGATACATTTTTTTTTTTGCATGTACCTTGTGTGCCAAAGATCCAGCAACAGTGGAACAAGCAGGCACTAATTATATAGGAGCCTGATTTGCCCAAATGGGGATCCGCCACTGGTTTGCATTATTTTCTTGGTTTACGCACATTTTAAGGCATGCTATAGGACAGTGATGGTGAACCTTGGCACTCCAGATGTTTTGGAACTACATTTCCCCATGATGCTCATGCACTCTGCAGTGTAGTGGAGCATCATGGGAAATGTAGTTCCAAAACATCTGGGGTGCCAAGGTTCGCCATCACTGCTATAGGATTTTTGCTGTAATTTTTTTTTAATTACCTTTTATTTTTTCTCTATATTACAAATGATGTTCAAATCGCGGTTACAAAAAAAAAAAAAAAATCTAACCAACAGTATCATTACAGATCCTGTCCAACTAAATTCTGTTTACATTTTTTTATGCCAAACGACTTACCTTATACTTCTGTGTAGCCTATAGCTGCGCAATTTAAAGCTGAGCTCCAGGATAAGCAAATATAGAGTCATCTGTGTTCTTACTTGAGACTGTATTCACGCTTCAGCGTTTTGAATCCCGGGCAGATTTGCCACGATTCTGCCCGCAAATTAAAAGTCCCGATGTGTAAATGACAAATCGCAGGACTCTCATTTAAGATGTTATTCATTTGAATGACACCTAAAATTGCGGTGCGAGTCTGCCACGATTGTCACACGATACATTGCACTGCAATCGTGGCAACCTGCGTTGCATTAAGCATGTCGCCCAAAAGTAGCTCCTCAATAATTTTTGGGCGGCGTGCTTCATGCGATGCGGGTTGCCCCGATTGCAGCCTGATTTATCACGCAAATTTAGGTGTCATTCAAATGAATGGCATCTCAAATGTGAGCCCTGTGATTTGTCATGCACGAAGCGGCGCTTTCAAATCGCAGACAGAATTGCACACGTGATTCAAAATGCTGAAGCGTGAATGCAGCCTAATGCCGCGTACACACGAGCGGACTGTATGGCGTACTTAGTTCATCATACAATCCGACGGACAGTCCGTCGTACTATCGACTGAACGGACTTGACCACACACGGATGTACAAACAGTCCGTCGAAAGCTTGCGCGATGACGTGTACAGCACGTACGACGGGACTAGAAATAGGAAGTCCAAGACACAGCAAAGCACCCTTCCGCCGTGTAAATCCTTTCTGGGCATGCGCCATTCTTAGTCCGTCGAACTAGCATACTGACGAGCGGATTGTCCGCTGAAACCAAAGTACGACAGACAGAATTTCGAAAAATCCGAAATTCTTAGTACGCCGGACTGCACGCTGAAAAAGTCCGCTGAAGCCCACACACGAGCGGATTGTCCGCTGAAATGTGTTTCAACGGACTAAGTACGCCATACAGTCCGCTCGTGTGTACGCGGCATAAGTCTTGGTGTGCTTTGTGTATTTCATCCAGATCTATGCACTAATTCAGTGTGAAACGTTGCCTGTCTTTAGGAGTTTCCTCTAATTAAGACCAGTCACTGCTACTCTCTCTCTTTGTTCAGGGTGACTGGTCTTGTCTCCGTCCGCTCCTGTAGTTTTCTGTAGTGGGTGGAGCCAGCTGGGTCCCTCCCACAGCTGTGCTATTTGCACAGGCAATGTACAGTACAGTGATGAGGTCACTGCTACTTGTACATGGTAATACCTGGGTTTATAATGGTATAGGGCACACAATGTACATTTATATCCTTTGTGGCTATTTAGAAATATGTTAAATTGAAGGATTGTGTGCCTGAAGTTTTAACTTTAAGTAATTTTTGGATGTCTAAAACATAATCCAACTGGGACATATGCAAACCCAATAAACAATCCAGTTATAAGCAGTATTATTAAAATTGTGAGTCATTATAATACCCCTCTTTTCTCTAAGAACTAGAACACAAGTATTCTAAAGCCGCCATATAATTCAATAGTGTATAGTGCTAAAGATACCCCCCCCCCCAAATTAAAACCATTATGTTCAATAAATATAAACTAAATACATATATATCACAGTACAACCCTGTTTCCCTGAAAATAAGACCTAGCATGATTGTCGGTGATGGCTGCAATATAAGCCCTACCCCCCATATAAGCCCTACCCTGTTTCCCCAAAAATAAGGCCTACCCTGAAAATAAGACCTACAAGGAAACTTTAACTAGGGCTTATTTGGGGCTTATTTGGGGGGTAGGGCTTATATTGCAGCCATCACTGACAATCACGCTAGGTCTTATTTTCAGGGAAACAGGGAAATAACATTGTGCAAAGCACGTGCTAATATTCTTTTGAATACACGTGACAAACAAATCTTATAAGAAAACAGGTAGGACCCTTTCACACCAGCACACTGATCAGGTGCGCCTGTCCGGTGGATCTGATCGGACCACCCATTGTTCTCTATGGAGCGGTGGACCCGCCGGCATCCTATCTGGCCTGCTAAAAACGGATAGATGGGGATACATTTGCCATCTGTTCAGCAGATCGGATTACAGTTAGATGGAAACGAACAGGCAGAGAGAACAGCAGGCTGTGTCCGCTCTGCATAGTGGAGCGGACAGACCTGTCATCTACCTGCTCAGCAGGGATCAGCGGAGAGATCCCCCGCTGAGCAGGCGGATCCACTTGATGAATTCCGCTCTGTCTGAAAGGGGCCTTATTCTTCAGGCATATCAATCATTCATATTCTCACAGATTTAACTCAACATCTTATATTCAAACAGCCTGATATGTGCACATACTTGGGAATATTAACTTCTTTAATCCTTTAAATTGCCTTGAATGTATGTATTTTATAGGACACCAGGGATGGGTCCCTGGATGGGAGGTATATGCCCCCATTGATCTCTTGTTGGGTTCCCTCTAAGGGGGACAACAAGAGATGATTGGTGTACTCAGGGAATACTCACCTATGTAGGGTGTGGGATTCTTGGATGATGGAATAAAAGGTGAAAACATACTTGCAGTTTTCCCACATCTGTCTGGGATATCGGAGGTTCGAAAGGATATTTGGGTGGGAAATATCCTCCTACCCTGACTATGGGAACTTTCATCCTGAAAGGATTAACCCACCTGCAAGTGAGGGCTTTTAAAGGACTGCACTGCCTTAGCCCTCTTGGGTATGGTGTTCACCAGAGTTTCACAGGTTGCCACTGGAGTCCTCTTCCACTCCTCCATGATGACATCACAGAGCTGATGGATAGAGATCTTGCACTCCTCCACCTTTCGTTTGAGGATGCCCCACAGATGCTCAATAGGGTTTAGGTCTGGAGACATGCTTGGCCAGTCCATCACCTTTACCCTCAGCTTCTTTAGCAAGGCAGTGGTTGTCTTGTAAGTGCATTTGGGGTCGTTATCATGTTGGAATACTGCTCTGTGGCCCAGTCTCCGAAGGAAGGGGATCATGCTCTGCTTCAGTATGTCACAGTACGGTCTTGGCAATCTTCTTATAGCCTAGCCCATATTTATTTAGAGCAACAATTCTTTTTTTCAGATCCTCAGAGAGTTCTTTGCCATGAGGGGCCATGTTGAACTTCCAGTGACCAGTATGACAAAGTGAGAGCGATAACACCAAATTTAACACACCTGGCTACCCATTCATACCTGAGACCTTGTAACACTAACAGGGATGTAGATATGGGGGGAGGTTTGGGGGTTGAACCCCCCTCCCCCACAAGAGTGTCAGTGTAGATTACAGATGAAGTAGAAAAAGTTATGTGTGCTGCTTTGCCTTTAACTAGTGGCATCGGCTGTGCTGCACTCGGCACTGACTTTCACACACTGTTATGTTTTGCCTGAGCCTGGCCTGTTGTTACACCGGGGCTCAGCTTGGGGAGGGAAGCTCTGTCAGCAGGGAGTCACCAGGGAGGGGCGGGGACAGGAGCTCCACTGACTCTTGGACCCTGCCCTGCCCCATGCAGCTTGTATGTGCTTAGACGCTCGGAGCAGCAGAGAAACCGAGCGGGATCACTGAGAGCACCTCCCCCAGACCTATGAGAGCTCCGCCCCCGGTCCGGTGATAGCCCCGCCCCAGAACCGATGAGAGCCCCGCCCCGGTCAGTCAGACCTCTGAGAGCGGGAGATGACCCCGGCTGGTCAGGTAGGTCGTTTTACCAACAGGAACTTACAATTTATTACTTGTATGTACAGCTGACAGTGTAAATGCTAATATGTTTGAATATTAGGACATTTTAGTTAAGCAGAGGCTGCAGGATATTATCTAGTGTTTATGTTGTAAAATCATCCTATGCTATACCTATACTGTCATTCTCTCACTAAAATAATTACTTAGCACTGTCCAGATGTTACATGCAATAACCCTTTATGAGCTGATGATTTGGAATGGTTGAAAACACCTGACTATTGACCCCTTTAACTTACATGTGAACATAGCCGTAAGGATTCTTCCAGAGGCTGAAGCTACCACTTTGAAAGGTAGTCTCTGGAAGCATCAGTAGACCCCTTTCACATTGCAGCCATGGCTGCGTTAGCGGTAAAGTACCACTTGTTTTAGCGCCACTTTACAGCTGTTTAAGCGGTGCTTTTTGTCCACTAGCGGGGCGACTTTAACCACCAAGAAGGGGTTAAAAATGCCTGTGTTGCTGCACGGCTGAAGCATTTTTCAGGTGTTCCAATGGGCAGGGGCCGTTTGGGAGCGGTGTATACACCGCTCCTAAAACACCCTAAAGATGCTGCTTGCAGGACTTTTTCACCATCCCACAAGCACACCGCCCCAGTGTGAAAGCACTCGGCATTTCACACTGTGGAGGCATGAGAGGCAGTTTTCAGGTCGCTTTACAGGCTCCATTTATAGCACTAAAATGCCTGAAAACTGCCTCAGTGTAAAAGGGGTCTTAGGTTCACATGGCCATTAAACTGGTTGATTGTCAGGTATTAATGTTTCCATCAGATTGGAAAGGGCCACCAATAACAAGTTACTCCAATGTGAATGAGGGCTTAGGCCATTCTTATACGTAATCTGGTCATGCCCACTACTCTCTGCGGCATGCTTAACAGAATTTTATTTTCAACTGTATCCCAGGAAGGCTGGTATTTTGTCACACTGCTGTAATCTCTAGCAACCAATCAGTAATGATAAGCTGTAATCTATAGTTACCAATCAGTGAGCAGTAATAATGTGCAGTACCCTCTAGCAACCAATCAGTGAGCAGTAATGATGCGCAATGACCTCTAGAAACCAATCAGTGAGCCAAAATAATGTGCTGTACCCCTAGCAACTAATCAGTGAGCCATAACGTGTGTTGTAAACTCTGGAAACCAATCAGCAAGCAGAAATGATGTGCTGTTATCTCTATCAAATAATCAGTGCGCCGTAATGTGCATTGTAACTGTAATGCCCCATATACATGAGTGGATTTTCCACCTGAAAAAACTTGGATGTTTTTTTCCGACGGAATTCCGTGCAAGCTTGGCTTGCATACACACGGTCACACAAACGTTTTCTGAACGCCAAGAACGCAGTGACGCGTGTACAGGGCATAATTGCTGTTGTGTTAGCCTGTTAGGCAAATGTAGCGATTTGGGATTGTGGGCAGAATCACCCTGATTCTGCCCGCCATTCCAAATCACACTGCAATGCTGGCAAAACACAGCCCATGTGTTTGTGTTCCATTCATTGTTACTGGCACCACACACAGTGTGGTGTCGTTTGCTGTGATTGTTGAGTGATTTATTGCACAACAAGCATCCAAAACCATTCAAAATTAAATGGAACACAAACACATGTGCTGCATTTCTGCCCACGATCCCAAATCACTACATGTGAACAGTCAGGGCCTAATAGGCTAACACAACAATTATGGAAGACTCATCCTCCATATTTCTTAGGTACAAGGAACCCCACTGTCTTATTTAACTATGTCCCTTAAGACCCCCCCCACTATCATGGTTGGCCACACCCACAGGCTCCGCAGGTCGCTGCCTCGCTGTCATGAACCTCATTTTCAAGCTCGACAGTTGTGACATAGTACTGCTTCTCTTGCCTGGTATGCTGGGTAACAAAAAATCAGTGAGCTTCCTTCCACAAGATGGTGCCCTTTGCACCTGCCCAGTAAGATTTGCTAGTACAGTACACCCCCCTTTGATAGGCAGTCCAATAGCAGGGAGCACTGACCCCTGTGTTTTGGTGGGGGGAGGGCACCCCCCTGTCAGAACACAATATTACAGTGGGGGAGATCGCTGCACCAACAACACGTGTGTTAGTACAGTGATCTGTCAGGTTTTTTTTTGTTGTTCAGCCAGCACCAAGATTTAGGCTGGACAATAGCCAACCTCACTGGGCAATGTTCATAAAAACTGGAAGAAGGAGAAACTGAAATCAGGTTATATTTTCAAGAGGATCTGAGAAAATAGAATTAAAGTGGAGGTCCACCCTAAAGTGGAGCTTCCGCTCATTGGAACCCTCCCCCCCTCCGGCGCCACAATTGGCACCTTTCAGGGGGGAGGGGGGTGCAGGTACCTTTACAGTACAGGTATCTGCACCCACTTCCGGCGTAGATTCTGCAGAAGCTATGCCCCTTTTCGCAGAATCTACGCCCCTTTCCAAATGTCCCCCGCTGCCTGCTGGGAAACACACGGATCCCAGAGACAGCGGGGACCATCCTTATTGCACAGCGCGACTCGCGCATGCGCAGTAGGGAACCGGGAAATGAAGCCGCAAGGCTCCACTTCCTGATTCCCATACCCAAGATGGCGGCGGCAGCACCCGAGAGACGATCGAGAGATCGGCTTCGGGTGCCGACATCGTGGGCGCGCTGGGCGGGTAAGTGTCATTATTTTAAAAGTCAGCAGCTGCAGTATTTGTAGCTGCTGGCTTTAAAAAAAAAAAAAACGGCGGAACTCCCGGCGGACTCCCGCTTTAAGGATATGCTTGCTTACTATGAGCAACACATAGGTTTTCCTTTTTCCAGTCTTATGAATTTGGTACCATTTGGGCTATTTAAAAAGACTTTTACTTACTATCTGCTGCTGACCCCCCCCCCCTCCCCCCGAACAAAAAATTATCTATGACCCTGAACACTAATGAGCCACATGACACCGTGGAGGGAAAATGGCTAATTGCGCCCAGTTTGGACATTTTCACTTAGGGGTGTACTCACTTTTGTTGCCAGTGGTTTAGACATTAATGGCTGTGTTCAGCTATTTTGAGGAGACAGTAAATCTACAATGTTATACAAGCTGTACACTCACTACTTTACATTGTAACAAAGTGTCATTTCTTCAGTGTTGTCGCATGAAAAGATATAATAATATATGTACAGAAATGTGAGGGGTGTACTCACTTTTGTGAGATCCTGTATATGTTCGAAGGATTTGTAGGAGGAGTTTGGGGGGTAAACTTCCCTCATGTCAGACCAAAGTTCATTCCTTTATTCTAAGAACGAAAAGTTACAATGTTTATAGTTTTCTATCAGCTTGGACAATGTTGTGAAAAACGTGTCCGTCTGTTTTTTTCTTTTGACAGCTGAGTGAGCAGAGAACTCTCTACACTCGTTACATGAATCAATCTGGAAATTCTACATAAAGATCGTGAGGGGGGTTGAATCGAGATCAATTTTTTTTTACAATTAATCGTGTAGCTCTACAGGGAATAAAGCACTTCAAGCTATGTGCAGAAAGATCACAAGGTTTATAAGCTGCTTAGAAGGTTTCACTTTCATTTATACTGCTTGCCCTTCCTCCTCACACTTAGAGTGGGGTACAGATGCATTTCTCTTCAAACAATCATACAATTGGTAGTGTACATAGAGTTGCCAAAACAATGAGATAAAGGAATATTCCTGAACTTTGTTTTCTCTCATGGTTACTGTGAAATTGTGTGAATGCATCAATGCAGTGCATGCTATCTCAGCTAGCAGAGCTTAGATTCATTGAATGAGTTTATCAAAAATGTAAATATTGCAGAATATACAACCTCATGCTACATACCTAAGCTCCATTTCATGCTAATTAAACAAAATTATTAATGTATCTTAAATAGAAATCTAACTTTAGATAGATTTTTACTCCAAAAGCATTTTATTAAAATACATTTGATAAAAAAAAAATGGATTTAAATAGCAAAAATCTGATTTAAATAAAAATAAAAAATATAATTTAAAAAAAATAAAAAAATAAAAAAATAATCAATTTCTATGCATCCTGCACTAATCCTACAAAATCCCTGACTTGTGCAAGTGTACAAAGTGTGCAAGTGTAAGAATTGATGCTTGTTTGAAGCCAATGGGAAATCACACCAAATATTGATTTGAAGTTTTTCTTCTGTTTGCTCACTTTGTTTCATTTTGGAAATTGATAAAAATAAACAATAAAAATATATATTTTTGAATGCATTCTTACTTTATGGCATTTTTTCACACCTGCCTAAAGAGGAAGTAAACCCTGATGGGTTTACTTCCTCTTTCATTCCCTGCAAAGGCAAAGCATAATGGACTACTATGCATCGCATAGTAGTCCATTATGTGTCACTTACTTGACACAGGAGCCAGCGATGTCACCGCTGTCCTCTGTAGTCCGGCGCATCCATCTTTTCGGTGGGGTCTCGCAGCTCCGCCGCTGTCATTCGGTGGAGCCGCGATGACGTCACTCCCGCGCATGCGCACGGGAGCCGACACGCGCGGCAGCTCCGTTGTTGGAAATGCCGCGCTCAGTGCGCCTGCCTTCGGGCAAATATCTCCTAAACCGTTTAGGTTTAGGAGATATTTCTTGGACCTACAGGTAAGCCTTAATCTAGGCTTACCTGTAGGTCAAAGTGGTTTGTAAGGGTTTACAACCACTTAAAACCACTTAAAACTTTCAGTTATATATATATATATATATATATATATATATATATATATATATATATTAATCTTAACTTTGCTCCAGATTCATAAACCTTTCTCCATCCAATGTGCCATCCCTCCCTGCAGAATGCTATATATATATATATATATATATATATATATATATATATAGCATTCTGCAGGGAGGGATGGCACATCGGATGGAGAAAGGTTTATGAATCTGGAGCAAAGTTAAGATTAATGGTGTGGGTAAACAGCATTTCACCATTTCCGCCACATGCAACCACAAGATTCAGATATGAAATTCAGATTCACTTACGTCCTGTCAAATCTGGGACGATTGGTGAGGATGGTAGACCTGAACTAAATACAAAGACAAAATGTATATATGTGATCAGCCTGACCTGATAAAGAATTTGTACTTCCTTCTTGAGATCTGGACATCCCTGCACAGTCTGTGACCTATTTGCAGATTTCCATGTGGTTAAATAATACTGCTTGGCCAGAGATACACCGCAGCTTGTGATTTGGCTATGAAGTAATGCCAGCACTTTGATGAGGTTATCCCTAAGTTCTCTTCTTCCTGTAAGAATGTTGTGACAGACCCAACCAGGACAGGATCTTTTGGAGGAGACTGCAGGGTGGCATCTTGACTATGGGTTCTGGCTTTTTTTTTTTTTGTATAATCTTTATTTATGAACAAAAACAAAAGGTAACATTGATATTCCCCCCAAAAAACATATCAATAACTAACCAGTCCAAGTAGGTAGCGACTATGGGCCATGGTTTTTAAGAGAACACTACTCTTTGGGAGGTGTGTGCCTGAGGGACCCTTGGAATGTTCTTGTTTTGAATTCAAGTCCATGTCTCCCCAAACCACACAGACTCTGGGAACTGGAGGACTCAGATACATATTTGGGGCCTCTATGCCCAAACCAGCAACGACTGCTTTAGACGGTGATCCTGTGTTAATATCATCAGCGCAAAGCGACCTTATTCTGGGGTCACCTGATAAATGATTTTTTAAGGAGTTATGTGTTAAGTGTCGCCTCCTAGGTGTGCATTCCTAGCATTAATTGAGTCACCTGTTGTTTCCGTTTGTCTGATCATCTATTGGAGATGTGATTAATATTGTGACCACTGTACCTTGTTATGGAACCATTGTGGGATGTTATGTGTTTATGCTTTGTATACCCAGGGTTGTGGGCTGGGTGCTGAATAGTCTGGGCACCTAGGTTTGTTTAACTGCTTCCAGACCAGCCGCCTCAGTTTTACTGTGGCAGTTTGGCTCCCTTGCGTGGAACCACATAACTGTACATGGACTCGCAGTGTCTGAATATCAGGCACGTGCCTGCTGCACAGCGGGGGTGCTGATGCCCGTAGCCGGTGGTCGCGATGACCGCCTGCCTCGAGCAATCATGAGCTGGAGACACAGAACAGGGACAAGTGTGTGTAAACACACACTTCCCTGTTCTGTTCTGACAGGAGTGACAGATCGTGTGTTGAATGAATGAATGAAATACTTATATAGCGCACAATGCGAACTAAATTGCCTCTAGACGCTGTGGCGAGCTTTGATCATCAGCTAAAAGAGGAAGGTCTTAAGTTTTTTCCTAAAAGCCAGGTGATTTTCTTCCAGACGGATGTTGATTGGTAGAGCATTCCATAGCCAGGGCCCTTGTACAGCGAATCTCCAATCCCACTTAGATTTATACCGGGCTTTGGGCACGAGGAGGAGGTTTTTGTTGGCTGATCGAAGACTGCGGTTTGGTGTGTAATGATGTATTTTCTCCATTAGGTATTGCGGAGCTTCTCTATGCACGCATTTGTGGGTGAGGCAAAGGGTTTTGAACGTGATCTGATTTTTTACAGTTAGCCAATGTAAGCTCCTCAGCGAAGGAGAGATGGATTCCCAGGGTTTTTTTCCTGTTATCAGCCTTTCCGCCGTGTTTTGGATAAGTTGTAATCGCGCAAGTTGATATTGAGGTAGTCCTATGTAAAGCGAGTTTGCGTAGTCCAATCGCGAATTGATGATTGTTCCAACTACCACTGCCTTGTCATTCTTTGGGATAAAAGGGATGAGTCTGCGAAGCATGCGCGTGTTCCTATTAACCACACTTCTGACCGCGCAATTGTCCCTCCCCCTTCAGTTAGAATCACCTCCCAGGGAACACAGTTAACCCCTTTACCGCCCCTAGTGTTAACCCCATCATCGCCAGTGACATTTTTACAGTAATCAATGCATTTTTAATCGCACTGATCGCTGTCTTAATGTTAGTGGTTCCAAAAATGTGTCAAAATGTGTCTGCCATAATTTCGCAGTCATGATAAAAATCACAGATCGCCGCCATTACTAGTAAAAAAATAAATAATAATAGACGCTATAACTTTTGCGCAAACCAATCAATATATGCTTATTGCGATTTTTTTTTTTTACCAAAAATATGTAGAAAAATACATATCTGCCTAAACTGAGGAAATTTTTATATATATATATTTTTGGGGCATATTTATTATAGCAAAAAGTGCAAAATAATACGTTTTTTTTTTCAAAATTGTCGCACTTTTTTGGTTTATAGTGCAAAAAATAAAAACTGCAGACGCAATCAAAGTCAATTTTGTTTGGCTACAACGTCGCACGACCATGCAATTGTCAGTTAAAGCAGTTAAAGCAACACAGTGCCGAATCGCAAAAAGTGCCTTGGTCAGGAAGGCGGTAAATTCTTCCGGGGCTGAAGTGGTTAAGTGTAGGGATGCAATTTCGGCCGCCGAAACATATCGGCCGAAAATGGCCTTTTCGGCAATTTGCTGAAAGAGAAATCTTGCAGATAATTGAGCCGAAAATGGGGCGTGGCCTGCTGGGCGGGGCCCTGCCCATTACAGTGGTCCGCCCATTACGGGGTGTCCTTATGGCACAGCGCGCCACAGTCATCTCCTCTCCTCCTCACCTCCAATGTCACACTGTCAGCTCTGTGCACCTTGTCCCTCCCTCCCCACCACACATTAGTCGTTCCTGCCCTCTCTCCAGTGGTCACATGGTACCACGACATCAGCTCTCACTCCGGTCACATGGCTGCTGTTCCTCCTATCCCCTCTAGCGGGTCACCCAGAGCCGGGTGTCATCAGGCAGCATGCTGTCCCTGCAGCTCCTCCTCTACAGCATGTCCCGGCAGGTCTGGGGGGCATCCGGGCATCACTCTGTCATTACAGGCTGGGCTCCTGTCAGTGACGCTTTCAATGTGATGCAACAGAGGAGGCTGGATGTGTTCGGGAAGATGATGGTGAGAGGCAGCCTGGGGGGTGTGAGCTGAACCTAGTGCTGACCTGTGACCCCATATTTCCCAGCACTGACCTGTGACCCCCCATCTGCCAACACTGACCTGTGACCCCACATCTGCCAGCAATGACCTGTGCCCCCACATCTGCCAACACTGACCTGTGACCCCACATCTGCCAACACTGACCTGTGACCCCACATTTGCCAACACTGACCTGTGATGCCACATCTCCCAGCACTGACCTGTGACCCCACATCTCCCAGCACTGACCTGTGACCCCACATCTACCAGCACTGACCTGTGACTCAAGCCCTCATCTCCTAATGCTGACCTATGATCCCCTGTTCTGACCCCATGCCTCTGGACCCTCATGTTCCCCTCCTCTGACCCTTGTCTCCCGACCCTAATTTCTCAGCACTGACCCTCATCCCCAAATCTCCCAGCGCCGACTCTTCTCTTGACCCATGTCTTCCAGCTTTTTTTTCTTTCCATAAAATTTCTTTTATTTATAGAAACAGTTGATACATGGGATAACAAACACAGAAAACTGACACGAGTACATAAACCAAAAATCCAGGTCAGCATTGTAAAAGTATAAGTAATAAAACTAAGCCCATGCTGATTAGTAAGCCCATCTCCTGTTACTTAAGTGTGAGGACTCGAGAATCAAATGGCATAGTTGGCTAAGTGAAGCGTTTAGGTGTATGTGGAGATAGCGATGTCGATGACTCGTGTTTCAAACTCAACATGTAAGGTTGTGTGTAGGTAATCTGGTGGAGTGTATAGAAGCGTGAATGGTGAGTATTCAGTTCAGTCGGATTGGGGGGGGGGGGGGGGTGAGGGATGGGAAAGGGGGGAAAAGAAAGAAAAAAAAAAGGGGGGGAAATGGGGGCATTTGTCTCTGACTCCCTTGTAGCTGCTCTCAGATGGTAGATTCTTTTATTTGGTTAACTTAAAGGAATACGTTTCGGGACCGGATGCCTGGAGGTCCGTTAGAATGGGATGGGTATGGAGAGGAGGAGATCTCCATATTATGGATGTCGTTAATGAGATGGATCATACAAGTTTTCGAAGGTCTATCCATTATATCCTAAGTGGTCCAATTGAACTAAGTGGTCGGGTTACTTAGAGCGTCAAATGCTGTTGTTGTTTGGAAGGATATCCAACCAGCCCATTTTTTGCTAAATTTGGTAGGATTATCTTGGGCAGTATGTATAAGCTTTTCCAGGTCAGCAATTTTCTGGACTCTGTTGATCCATTCTTTGAGTGATGGGATGCGCGAGGATTTCCAGTGTATGGGTATACATTGTTTCGCCGCATTTATTAGATGCATTGTTAGGGACTTATGATACTTCTTATGAGGAAGTGTCAAGTGGTGAAGGAGAAATTGTGCCGGTGTGAACGGGATGTCATGACAGGCAATAGTGGAGATAGTTTAATGGACAGCTTTCCAAAATGTCTGGAGGGCTGGGCACTCCCACCATATGTGAAGTAGAGTGCCTTTCGACTGTTGGCAACGCCAGCAAGCATCAGAAACCGTTGGGTTAAATTTGTTAAGGAGAGACGGTGTGCGATACCATTTGGATTGGATTTTATATCCATTTTCCTGTGCATACACATTTCTCGAGCCTTTGTGGATGTTCAGGAAAATCTTCTCCCAGTTCTCTTCTGAGATCGGGATCGCTAGATCCTTTTCCCATTGCTTGCAGGCTTTACTGTCGTTAGCTTTTAAGTTCTCATACAAGAGATTGTGGGTGAGAGAGATAAGGTGAGATTGGGGCGTTCTTTGCATACATAGTCTTTCGAAAGGAGATAGTTGTCTTGGGTATTGTGCATCTTTTTCTGTGGATTTAAGGTATTGTGTGAGAAGAAGGTAGTCCCACGGGGGGATGGGCGGGCATTCCACTGTCAGAGAGAGTTGATGCGCTGA